>NW_022196904.1:188894358-188905114 GCF_008632895.1 Mastomys coucha
AAAAAAAAAAAATCTCATTTTAGCTGACATTTAAAACAGACTATAGGCTTATTCATTTACTTGAGCATTTGCCCAAAAGCCTTAATTGGAAATGGGGTGGGAATAGGGGACAAAGTACATGACACATAAGATGAAGATTCGTTTCTCTTGGCCTCCTCAGTCACTGTCCCCAGATAGCTTCAGGAGGAAATGGGGTAGCCACCTGGAAAGACGAGGCTCGCTTGTTAGCGGGACAAAGAGCCCATGACCTTACTTGTGGGTTTCAAGTGAAAGCAGCATTTTAAACTGTGCAGCCACTACGCTAACCGGTCTGGCAGTTCCTCAGAAAGGGGACTGATCTATTTTAAGATCAGCTATGCCATACTTGGGCACACATCCAAAGGACACTCTACCCTACCACGGAAGCGCTCAACCATGTTCAACTGCTGCTTTGTTCTTAAGACCCAGAAACCGGAAACAACCAATGTACATATCCACCAATGGACGGATGGACAGTGAATGATAGACACCACCAACGCACCCGCCCACCTCAGGCGCCACTCCAATGGAGGATGTATGATGGAGAGATAGAAAAGGTGGGGTGCGGGTGGAGATATGGAAAAGAAAGCAAAGCCGTGGGGCCCGTACTGTGTGGAGAAAGACGGAACTGGAGATAGTCCACAGAGGTGAGGAACAGGCAGATGTGAGGAAGCCAGGGGGCGAGGTCCTAGCCTGTTGCCAAGGGTCCACAGTTCTGCTGCAGCCGGGGTCTGTGTTGATGTCTCTGGCCCTAGTCGCCAAACAAAGGCCAAGCCACTGTCTGTGGTCTGGGCTACCACCAGAGACCACGTGGATATCTGAGGGCACTGCGGCCAAGGGCGGGACATGCTGATCTGAGTAGCCTAGTCTGTCACCTAAGGCCATGGGGATATCCGGCCCAGGCTACTGCCAGGGGCCATGTCGGGGTTTAGGGTCAGTGTTAATGTCCAAGCCCATGTTACTACCAAAGGCCGTCCGTGCAGATGTCCCTGGTCTGGACTGCCTTCCGAGTGACTGCTGCACTGACCCTGCCTTTCTCTCGCTACCATACCTATGACCCCAGCCCTAACCTGGGCAGCACAGTTGAGCTGACCCTGATGGCAGGGGAATGGGTGAGCTTCCCCCAAGAGTGTGAGCACAGGAGAGCTGGCCCTGCTCCTTGTCTGCCTCCAGGTGGCTTGAGGGAGAGAGAGATGCTCCCCGCCCCATCATCACCTGTGGCAGGTGGTAGAGCTGGCTCTGAGGTCATCAGAGCAGGAGAGCTGGCCCTGCCCTTCCGGGGAGGGCAGAACCTACACCTCACCTGGGCAGCATGGTAGGGCTGTCCCTGGTGGTAAAAGCGCAGAGGAGAGGACCGCTGCAGGCAAGCTGACACTGATGCCCCTTGCCAGCTTCCACACTGGGTGAGCCAGCCCTAGGGTTGCAGGTCCAGGAGAGCTGGCCGGCTGACCAATTCAGCTACTTCCCAAGCCTAGATCCTTGGTCTTGAGTTGGCCTACCCCTATGATCTACACATCAACTATCTATGATGTGCTGGAGCATGTTAAGGGGCCAAAGCTGCAGGGTCTCCATGACACAAGGCAACAACAGGATATCCGAGAGGGGTCCCAGAGACCATTCAGTATTGATGATGGAGCAGAAGCCAGAGAGACGTCTTGAAACGAACCAATAACTCATTGCAATGAACTTTTGCAAGTAAAGAAGTGTGGACAAAAGGGTATACTGTGTGACACACTGCAGCTTTCACGACAGGGTAGGAGGGGTTGTGTTATTTTTATTCGATCTTATATTCTTTTGAGGGGGAGGTTGCAAAGACTGAGGGCAGATACGAGGGAACAGGTGCTACGCACACTCGTCTACTCCAGTCACATCCAAAATATCGGGGATAAAATCCTGGTAAAGGATAAGAGGCAATAAGATTCCAAAAGGAGTTCTGTGCCTCCTGGATTTCAGACAGTCGCTGGTATCCCCTAACTCAGATGTGTTCCAGATTAGTCTCTCCAATCATCAACAAGGCCTCATAATTAGGCATAAAGGTACTCCAAGTAATGATTCGTAAATGGCTAAGATTGGGCACTGTTTTTTGGCCAGCACAATGTTTCCAACTATCCTAGTTTAATACCAAGCTGTCCATAGCTTGCAATTTTTCTCAAAGTATATGCCTCGCCAGAGCTAGCAATAGAGGTCGAGTACATTCCTTAGGGCAATAGATAGTTTACAATAGTTAGAAATGTTTTACATACTAGAGAGTAAAGAAGGGTTTCCCTCACTCAAGGACATTAGCTAAAAGTGTTAGGTCGGAACTCCCCACTGCTTGCCCCCAGCTAGACCCAGAGAATTAGCAGGAAATGCTAGATTAAAACCTCCTGGTCATTGCCTCCAGCAGAACTAGAGAATTAGCCTAGGAATATCAAAATGCCTCAACAGGGAGAGTTCCACTCCTCTTCCTCCTGCTTCACACCTAGCTACCAGACCCTACTGACCTTGATGTGTGGTCACTTGACTATGTGACTCTTGACATCTGCCCTGCTTGCTGTATGGTATTTAAGCCTGAATCTCACCTTGCACAAATACATTCAGATTCACCACACCCTTGTGTCTCGAGTCTGTTTGTCATCTGCCGACTAATTGCCCACCTGACCAGAATTCTCATCCCGTGGAAATTGGGGTCCCTGCAACGAACCCGGTCCGTGGCAGACAGGGAGATGAGAGATCGGGTGCATGATATGAAATTCACAAAGAATTTTTAAACGGTTTTTTAAAAAAATGAAATGAAATTTTCAGGTTAATGGATGGAACTAAAGGATGTCTTGAGTAAGCTACCCCACACCAGAGAGAAGAATATGGTATATATCTGGTTCTATGGGGATGTCAGCTGTTAAGCCATTAATAAGCTATACTCCATAGAGCCACAGGGGTTAGACAGGGAGAAAGGGACTCGAGGGAGGAGGGATCTCCTAGGAAGGAGAAACAGAACAGTTATAATTGAGCAGGGGCTTGGGGGAACTGGAACAGGAAGATCATGCAGGGAGGGGAGGGAGGGACAGCTAAACTAAGGGCTATTTGAATGAAGACTCACACAGAAACCTGAGTAGAAGCCTTTTAAAACATATACATGTATGAAGGCAAGCTAAATGAAATTGCCAAGTAACGAGGAGACAGCAGCCACAGCTGGACATTTCTCATCATCAAAAGAGCCTTCCAGTACCTGGAATGAGTTACATTTATCTGAGTTGTTGACCAAGGTGGTCCTATGAGAACTCCAAACCACCCAGGCCATCGCCAAGGCTATCGGTGGCTCTTTACGAAAAGATGGTAAGGCCCTATTGCTGAAGACAGCACATACACAACTCACCGGACACCTGCCTAGAGCCTTCACCCCTATGAAGTAGTGTTGATGATGCTAGAAGGTTCTCTGCACACGATCAAAGGAGAGAGCAAACACCAGCACAGACACAAAGCTTTCAGCCTACAGCAGTGCTGCCTGTGCGATGCATTGGTGGAGTAACACAAAGTGTGGAAGCAGCCGCCAATATCTGATTTAAGACACACTTCACGAGATGGAGCCCTTACCTAATGCTGCTTAGATAGCTAAGAAACTGAGGCTAGATAGTCCAGGGACCTAGGGTAAAACCACATACTACTGTTCTATTAAAGGAACATAGCGATAAAATGCCTTGCTCAGCATCAGAGAGGCCTCCTCCTATAGCCAATGGGAGAGCAAAGACAGAGACCAGCAGCCAGGCCTGCAGAGAACACTCAGCCCAAAAGGGGAGGTCTCCATCAAATCCCTCCCGTTGGGGCTCCGGGAACTCTGCAGAAGAGGAGGTGGGAAGAGTAAAAGCCCGA
Organism: Mastomys coucha; assembly: GCF_008632895.1. Lineage (NCBI taxonomy): Eukaryota > Metazoa > Chordata > Mammalia > Rodentia > Muridae > Mastomys > Mastomys coucha. The sequence continues at coordinate 188,898,226 of NW_022196904.1, forward strand.
GGGGATGAAGGATACCAAAGAAGCCAGGCCTTCTAGATACAACATGGCAGGAGCACATTTGAACCCACAGAGGCTGTGGCTGCACAGGGCCATACATGGATCTGCACCAGGTGAGATTCTAGAGCTGAAAGGAGAAGTGGACACACGCCCCACCCCCAACCTGGAAGCCATCTCCAATTGACAGCCACTTGCAAATGAAAAATTAGTTTTCTCCAAGGGAGTCTCACTGAGGAAACAGGTCACTCATAAGAGCAGGCTGCATGCACAGCAGTTGCTGGGCAACAGAAAATGAACTCAACAGCATCTCGGGACTTTTTTTACCCTGCAGGCCCTTACATAGGTAAGGGCTTTCGGTTTTGTGCTTCTATAGGACTTCTGTGTGAAAGCGTGTGTGCATCTATACATATTTTTGTGTGAGAATGCGTGTGTGCATCTATACATATTTCTGAGTGAGAATGCGTGTGTGCATCTATACATATTTCTGTGTGAGAATGCGTGTGTGCATCTATACATATTTCTGTGTGAGAGCGTGTGTGCATCTATACATATTTCTTGTGCTTTTTCTTTGTCTCTTTTTCCTGCTGGGCTGTTTTGTCGTAATCCGATTGGTTTGTTTTTATCTAGTTGTATTTTATTATTATTCCTTAGATGCCTGTTTTCTCAGGTGAGACAGAAAAGGAATGGACACAAATGGGGAGGCTCAGAGAAGTGGGGGGAGGGGACAATGTAACCAGAATGTATTAAATGAAAAAAGTCTATTTTTAGTAAGATAAAGCAATAGAATTTTAGGAAGCCGTAACTGGATCCCCAATCTCAAACCCATTCTCACTGCTGCAAAGTGTCTCATAGTGTTTTACTTGGAAAGTAATAATCCTAAAAGAATTTGAGGAAGTCATATAAACATTCGAAAGTCACCTTTTTGCTGGTGGAAAACTAGCCTTTTCCCAAGCAGAAGAACAATCAAGCAAGATCCCAGCTGCTGGTGTGTTTGATGCCAAAGTGACCAGAGAAGTGTCGTGCCTTCAATGGTCTTAGGCCAAGCCAACATTTTAACATTACTCCATTGATGCTCCACTCCCCACCTCGGGGACCAAGAGTTGAAAGTAGGGCCTTGTCCTCACTAAGCAAACATTCTACCACCAAGCTAAGATCCCAGATCGCTCTTCATTTTGAGTCAGGTGCTAAGTTGCTGAGACCTGACTCTTCTCTGTTGCCAAGACTGTCCTTAAACCCAGTCCTACTGCCGGGGCTTCCAAGTAGCTGGGATCCCCGACCTGCTCCATCATGAAGGGGTTTGCATATTAAATACTTCAGAGATTTTCCTGTGATCTATTACTTCTAAAAACGCACCAGAAGTAAGATACCTATTTTACCCAAGAGAAGTGCTTACCCAACAACCGTTACTGAGAACTACCTATGACGCTGGTATTAAGGTGCTAGGAAATTGAGTAAGCAGCGATTCCTGCCTTCAGTAGGCCAGAGCACTGTAGCAGCTTAGCGTTTGCACAGATACAACACTCACCTTGTGAGCTCTTAGAGAAAATGCAGATGGGCAAGCACTGGGAGAGTCATCTAAGCAGGAGGTCTGAGCTGGCTGTGATAGCGTATTCCTGTGACTCCAGCCTTGGGGGCTAGAGGCATGGGGTTCCAGGGCAAAGAGTTCAAGGACAGCCACAGTAACAATGTTACATGAGACCCTGATTCAAAATCACAAACAATAAACCTTTTAAAATAATGAGAAAATCTGAAGCTCAAGTTTGAACTTCTTCCTCCCTCCCTCCCTCCCTCCTTCCCTCCGTTCCTTTCGGTGGCAGTGAGTGAGGTAGGATCCCACTCTGTCCCAGATTGGCCTGCTTCCCCTAGCTCCACCTCGCAAAGGCCTAGCCTCCATGCCTAGCTTGATTTGGATATCGTAGTGTCGCTGGAGATCTATCCTAGGTCCTCATAGCTTAGGCTGGCACTTTAACGCCCAGCCCCAGCTCCAGCCCTGCTCCATACATTTTACTCTTATTGGGGCTGTGGTATCACAACTAAAATAAAGCCAGTGAGAACTGAAGTCTCCAGCCTGCAGTGTTCTCCACTCCAAACTGTTTTGTTCTGTCCTGAGACTAGCAGAAAGAAGCTTTGGTGTAGAGGTTTGTGTTCTCATACTAATTGTATTACTCAAAAAGACCTGTTTGCTTTGTCCTGCGCAGGCTCAAGGAAGCCTGCCTCCAGCTGAGTCTGATTGGGAAATAAAGTTGCCAACGGCCAATGGCTGGGCAGGGAGAAAGAGGCGGGACTTTTAAGATTCCAAGAAAAGCAGGGGAGGAGAATGGAAGTCCAGGATGAGAGAGAAGTCGAACCTACCACACAGTGAAGGAGCGGGAGGGTGAGACAGTTGAAATGTTTGTGCAAAGGCGAAAGCGGCCCCGTGGGGGGGCTGTCCTGAAGGAAACAGGGCAGCAAAGTTAAAATATAGATTTAGAAAGTGTTAATTCAGGAAAACTGGATGGGAGTGTTTGCTAGCCTCAGGGAGGTTCATGACTGGCCCAACCATTGAGCTAGTGAGGCATGTTAAAAATTAAGCTGGCGCGCGCGTGCGTGCATTCGTGCTTGTGTCTGTCTGTCTGCCTGTGTCTGTTTCTGTGCCTTTCATTCATAAATCCAGAGCTCTTGGGCGGGTGCAGAGCTGGTGCAAGCACCTTCCAGAAGCTCAGTGCGGCTTAACTATTTACTGCTACAGTTTGGAATGCGCATTTTCTTTTCTGGTGAGCAGGAATTTCCTGTTCATCATGACCTTTTTGGGGCTCCATCACAGAGAAAGCAAATGCCAACTAAAATATTAAAACTAAAAGACTTAACTGGACTAAACGAGGTGGAGCACGCGGGCCAGCATGCTGGTGAATGCCTGTGACCTCAGGACTTAGAGAGCAGGAGGATCAAAAGTCAAGTGAAAGGCAGGCTTGAAAAGCCAAGGACAGGATAAAGCCAGGACCAATGCACTTCCCTCGGCTGCGGCTGCGTAGCGTAAGATTCGGTTTAGACTGAATGTTTGCAAACTGTCCCTTTTCCCTTCTATGTATGCCCTTGAAAACATCGTTCTCAATATTGGAGTGACACACACAACTAAAAGAACCAATCAGTGTTAATGGGAATGAATGGGTGAGGAAAATCCAGAGGCCAGGTGTGGGTATGTGATGTGTGCTGTGGACAGGTGCAGGGTAGAAACCTCCTGAGTAACATTCCACCAGGCCACCTGTCAGCAATGGAGAAAATGACATCACCAGGCCAGGGCTTACACATGTCAGCATTGGAGAAAATGACGTCAGTTTTCTTTCATCTCGGTCTCCTTGAATATGACAAGGGGCACCCTGCCTTCCCACCTAGGAATGAAATGAACATGCGGTGGGCCTGATAATGAATGTCACGCCATGGCCTTATTCTTCTTTGTGGTTGGATTACTCAGCATAGCTGGGAACTCTCTCTAAAAAGAAAAAAAAATGACATTAAGGTTTTGATTCTGTCAATGGACTGAGCAAATCGTTGCCAGGAAGCAGAACTCACCAGCTGACCCCACTTACTGAATACCACTATGGCCTCTGTTCTTGTGTCAGGAACTGAGGCTTAACCAGAAGGATACATGTCTGGGTTTTTATAGATGTTAGTTCATAATGGTGTCATTAAATATAGTGTCCACGTGGTTCTTTGTTTTTAAATTGTTATTCAGTATATTCTGATCCTGTTCTTTTCCCTCATCTAGATCCTCCAAGCTCCTCCCACCTTGTCCATGTGAGTCTTACTGTATTCTTTCTAGAGACCTGTTGAAAGGACAGGGATGATGCTCAGGGTAGAACCTCCAAACTAGCCAGGTGCGTGTCTTGTATCTAAGAGACCGTTCCTGTCAAGGTTGAGAACCATCACTAGAACTTCAAGCTTGGAGAGCTACCTGTGTGGTCCAGAAGAGCCACTGAGGGCTCAGCTGTGAAGAGGGAAGGCATCACAGGGACTTCCAGGCTGTCACTGCCTCCAGCCGGTAACGGATGATCTAGCAACTGTAAAATCAACAACACTGCGATCCAGAAAAAACAAGAAGACACACAAATCTCGTGTGGGTGGAGCTATACGGCAAAGCTGGAACGAAGAGATTCTCCTGTGTATCCCTCATTCCATTCTCCAGTAGATCAGCTTGGAGGGTCTCAATTAATTAGACTTTTCTAGAGAACGCTGAACTGGGATGTTCTGGAAGCAAACAAACCGACTGACATAACATTCTTCTGCTGAGACCTATATTCCCTTGCTTTTCTCAGCAGCGTGGGCAGGCAGTGTTGGCTCTGAGAGTTTTGCCGGTTGCTTGCTTCCATTCTGTCCTGGCGATACTTAGATACTTAGTAAACAGACCATTCTTTCCTTCAGCGCCTCCCTCGGAGTTGGGTTCCAACAGACATGAAATCGAGGAAAGCAAACACTTTCTCTTGGGCTCCTGATCCAGGGCCCTTGGACTCCTCCGGCTTTGTTTCCGCACAGAATGATACAGTGTAACACAGATCAACTGAACCTTTCCCTGAACACACTGCTGGAAGGCACACGAGACTCACTGGAATCTGCTTCAGAACCACATCCTAAAAATAAAAGCTGTACAGGCAAAATGTGAGTAGCAATTTCTGCGTGTTTTTCTTTGAAATTTGACATTGAAATAAAACTATTTTTTACAGCCCTTGGTGGCTGGCATCCTCTCATGCGCAGTGTATAATAATTGTTATTCATTGAGTTCCTCGAGTTTCAGAGAAGCTGATACTCATCTTGCAGAGCGGTGTTACTCATTATCATTTTTATTTCAATAGGAAGAAAAGATGAGTGAAGAGTGATTAATTTGACACAGATAATTCAGTTTGAGCATTTCAATCTCAACACCATATTAAGGACTTCGTATTATTAAAGTTCTTTGTCCTCATTTACACTGCTTGCTCTTGCTGTCCTTTCTGATACAAAGCCATCATATGTTGGTCCTTTTTCTCGAGCTGTGTCAGCATGGTCCAACTCCCATGGTCCTCTTGCTTAAACAAGGAAGCTGGATAGATACGGATGCTCGATTTCTGTTGACTCTAAGCCTTTCCACCGTTCCCTTAGCCCCCGTGTCAGGCCATTTTCTGCAAACTCTCCAGATGTGCCTATGGCACCGTGGAAGCTTCTCCCTAACTCTTAAGAGTGACTCTGTCTCTTTGGTTTGGTTTGGTTTGGGTTTGTTGTTGTTGTTGTTGTTGTTGTTGTTTGAGGAGATGAGCTAGCGTTTTGTTATGCAGCCCTGGGATTGTTCCTTTACTAATGTTGAAACCTGCCTCTCCCTGCCCCCCCCCCCCCAGCATAGCTGTAGCCATTTTGTTCTGACCACCAACTCTTTCATATCACTGCTGTAATACGTATGCCTGCTAGTCATTGATGCAGAAATGTAACTTGACTTGGAGCAGAGTCATGCTGACCACCTAATCTATTATGCTCTGTGTGTTATGAGGTTTGTTAATCTCAGGAAATTCCGCAGCTATAAGCCTCACGTAGGGCCCATCAAAGGTCAATATGAGCTGCTTTGTCTAAAATGACTCAAGTCAGGCCAACCCACTGGACAGCCCTTCCAGCACCTGCATATGAGCTCATTGTGGTTCTTGCATCTTTAGCCTTTGTAAGCTGGCCCTGAGAAATATCCACCACACAGCTTTGAGCTGCTGCCCTGGTTGATCAGTCTTGAGGTGTGTTCCCTAACTGAGATCAGCGTCTGTGTGGTTGTGGGGCAACTCCTGCACCCCAGTGACTCCTGCACCCCAGTGACTCCTGCACCCCAGTGACTCCTGCACCCCAGTGACTATAGTGTGCTCTCTGCTTGCTTTTCTCAGGGATGAGAGAAAAGGAACCTTCCTCTGAGTTTGTCAGGATCACCTCAGCAGTGGGTTCACAGAGGATGGTTCAAGCCTCTGAAACAGCAGGGTGGCGTGCTTCTCCAAGTCCCTCTAGCCAGCATCTCCATTTAGAATCCTGTAGTGCCCCTGCACTGGCAGCAGCCCCTCTCTCCAGCATCTCCATCTGGAATCCTGTAGTGCCCCTGCACTGACAGCAACCCATCTCTCCAGCATCTCCATCTAGAATCCTGTAGTGCCCCTGCACTGGCAGCAGCCCCTCTCTCCAGCATCTCCATCTAGAATCCTGTAGTGCCCCTGCACTGGCAGCAGCTCCTCTCTCTAGCATTTCCATCTAGAATCCTGTAGTGCCCCTGCACTGGCAGCAACCCATCTCTTCAGCATCTTCATTTAGAATCCTGTAGTGCCCCTGCACTGGCAGCGCCTTCCTGGGCTATTTCTGATGATAGCATCAGAAAGTCTTTTCCATTCAGCTCATCGCCACAGATGTCACAAATGCTAGTGTTTCTCTCTCCTGTGTTTTCCACCGTCCTAACCCTTCTCAGTGGCAGCTGTTGGCTGCTGGCTCTGCGGGCAGCCTCCCTAGCCTCCCCTCCAACCCCAGTGCTTTGCAAGGACTCTGGAGCTCTCCTCGACAAATCATTTCCTAATCAGAGTAGAGGTTACCACATAGGCCCCAGGATTTATGTTGAACATATGTAGGTAGGTAGGTGGGTACCCCATCTTATCTTCCTGCATCTGGGAATTATTTTCTGCATTAATGTACTTTTGATATCAGTTCATTGGACATCAGCTACCAGTAAACGTATATTTTTGTTAAATCAGTCAAGAAAACCGGTAATGCTTCCAACTGTAAGGACTGCCCATTAAATCCAGGCTCCAAGTCCGTGCGCTCGACTTAATAGCTGTCCAAGACTCCATCCCCACAGCCAGCCTCAGGCTGCTGCCTATACAAATTAATCAGGTGCTGCCTTTTTTTTTTTTTTTTTTTTTTTTTTTTT
>NW_022196904.1:188905362-188932728 GCF_008632895.1 Mastomys coucha
AGTATAAGCTAATTTTCCATCTGTTGGACTCTACTTTTTCTCACTGGAACCGAGATCTGTCCCCAGTTATAGTTCTAAAAGCTAAAAGCACTCGTTGGCAAAGAATCTGCTTTAGGAATCTCAGCTTTATTTCAGCCTTCCCAGCTGTGGCATTCAGATGTGGCTTTCAAACGCCTTCTAGATAATGTCCATGTACATCAATGTTATGGCTACTTTTTTTTGGGGGGGGGGAACTGTGAAAGGAGATTTCATTTGAAATGTAAATAAAGAAAATATCTAATAAAAATAAATTTAAAAATAAAAGAAAAAGAAAAAAGACTAGGTCTCTTGGTTCTGTTTCTGTGTAAAATTGGTCTTTACTGCTGAAAACAAAAATGAGGTCACCTAAGAGCTTCCCCAGAATGCCTCTGGTTCTTTGTCTTGGGCTTAACTGTAGCAGCTGAAAACTGCCAGTTGGCTAAGGCCTTCCTACTCCACTGTGGCTCCGAAACTTCTCTGGCTGCTGTGAACAAATTCACAGTGAGAAGCAACTTAGAGGAGAAAGGGCTTGTTTGGGCTCATAGTGTGAGGGCAATCAGTCCAGGGAGGCGGGAGCAGGAGACTGATCAGATCCTATCCATACACGGTATCCAGTGTGGTCACATTGTATCCGGTGTGGTCACATTGTATCCGGTATGGACACATTGTATCCGGTGTGGTCGCACTGTATCCAGTGTGGTCACATTGTATCCGGTGTGGACACATTGTATCCAGTGTGGTCACACTGTATCCAGTGTGGTCATATTGTATCCACAGCCAGGATACTCTATGAATGCTTGTGCTGGGCTGGCTTTCTCCTTATGTAATCCAGGGCCCAATGCATAGACTGGCACCACCCACAGTTAGGATGAGCCTTCCCACTTCAACCTAATCTAAAGAAAATCCCTTTGTATGTATTCTTTCATCAATATGCCCAGAAGCTTGGCCCTTCAGTACTTCTAGATCCTATTAAGTAAAGAACAGTAACTCTCATACATTGCCTAGTATTTATAGTTACTATATAATGTGAACATAATGGCACATATCTGGAATCCCAGCACTTGGGAAGCAGAGGCAGGAAGATCAGGAGTTCAAGGCCAGACAGGAGACCTTGTCTCAAAAGCAAGAAACCAACCCTCACATAATTGCTAATACATTAAGTATAGTTGGCTAAGCAAGGGGCAGTAATGGTGGATGCTGGTGACTCTCTTCAATCTCAGTCTGTATATGAGAAAGTGCCACCTCACCAGCATCCCCTCAGTAGCTACACGGCTTACATTTCAGAGGTGTGGCTCTGTTTCCAAAGGAGTTTGATCCTGATGAGTCAGAAAGATGTTATTTATTGGGCTGAAGATCTAACACAGTTGGTACATATACATATACATGTCATACTATACTACACAGACACATACAGACACATACATACCACAAATGCACATATACCACACACATACAAAAAGTTATTAAATGCAGCATTATTTCTGTGTCAATACTGATGTTTATGATGAATGTTGACAGTTTAAAAATCCTGTAATGACTTTGAAGCTTGGGCAGTGTTATTTCACTGTCTTGTATTAAAGACAGTGAATTAAAACATTAAGTTGCTGATAATAAACATTTGTGATGAACTGCACTTTTCTAACTCATGTTAGCATCCCTTCATTTTGAAATCACCAAGAGACAAAAGCAGTAGAGATGGTCTGGGCCTTTCTAGGCCTGAGGCCCCTGTGTATAGATTTTTCTTGCCTTCTGACAGAAGTGGTTTGCTTACATCTGTACAGATGAGAACATAATTACTGTAAGGCGGGCGAGCCCACATCCTCTCTGTGCACTCACATTTGCTCTGCAAAGGGCAGCACGTGTGTGTCCTCAGCTGTGTCCTGAAAGCTTTGCTGCCTCGGAAGCTCACTTGCATTAAACATGAGAGTCAGATAAGTGTGGTTGCCACAGGCGATTGCAGGCAGCTCCACGCAGCCCAGGATGAGCCTTGTTCTGGATGCACAGTGCTTCTGAGAGCTGGGGCCAAGTGTCTCCCAAGATCTGGGATTACAGGTCCTCACCATCACACTCATTTTATGCATTGCTGGGGATAGAGCTCAGGGCTTCATGAATGCTAGACAAGAACTTTATCGACTGAGCTATAGCCCGGCCCCTGATTTGGGGGACAGTTTTTTGAAGGGAGGAATGACAGTGGTCTAATGATAGCTTCTCCTTAACACCCACAAGGAAAACAAGGGACAGCCTATGAGCATATGCCTTGGCTGTGTGAAGGACGAGAAATCCCCTGTAATGAAGAGTGAGAGCAAGAAGCAAGAAAGCAAGAGAAGCTTTCAAGGTAGAAAGGTCGAGAGAGAAGAAAGGCACTGAAGGAGGAAAGCTTGAAGTGATCCAGGAAGAGCCCCGGAACTCCCTTGTAAGCCACTCCCTTCTCTGCGTGGGTGGGTGGGTGTGTGTGTATGTGCGGTCAGGCCCGTATTCCTGTCTCTTTACCCTCTGTTTTCCCTCCATAGCCAACCAACCCTGTTCCCAGGAATCAATGCGGGCTCAGCACCGGACTCCCTCCTACCTCTGGACCTGCTTTGACATTTGACCCCCAGCTTGAAAAATGAACGATTTGACTTGTTCCTGGGATTTGCTCCTATGACCAGTCTCCCACCCTAGCAAGTCAGCCCAGTTTCCACCGCTAGCCAGCTTCAGGCACCGACCTACTACCCTCTCTGCGCTGTAAAATGGAGATGGTGCCATCCACCTGCGACTTAGTGCCGCAGTGGCAGCTCAGGATCGTGCTTCTCCACGTTCCCAGCCTCCCAGGCCTTCTGAATCATAATGGTTGGAATGGGCTCTGCCAGCAGCTTGCTGGACAAGCTTCCCAGACGTTTCTGACGGATTATCTGCTGGTCTTTACAGAGACCACCTCGTCCCACACACTAGCTCCAGGAGGCCAGGTCTCAGCATAGCCTTCTGTCCTAGTCCACCCTGGTTACCCTCTCAGCTGTCCCTCCCCGAGTGGTTCCCCAGTAGCCTTGAACTTCCACTCTCACAGAAGGGCAAGGACTAAGAGTCGATCAGCCTCGCTGTACACGTGCCTTCTTCCCACACCCCATCCCCTGTCCTGCATTGTCTTTAAAGTTTCTGGATTAAGTCTAGCTTTGGTCAGCAGTCCCAGTCAGTGATAACCCTGTTTACTCCCGACAAGAACACGTCTGTAAACTTTGCCCAAGGTTTATGGTTCCAAGTCCGTTGCTGACATGGCAGGCAGGGGTAAAGGGACACCTACATCAGGGGACCGTGCTGACCCAGCAGGATGCAGATGCTATACTTCCTGGAGGCTCAGGACAGTCTTAGTGACTGAAAACAACCAGACTCAAGGTCAACCTCGGGTGCCAGACAGTTACCAGGTGCTGCCGCGAGGGGGCGATGGCGCCAAAGGGTCTCTTTCGAATCCGAGAAGGCCACTGCCAAGGGGGTCAGGCGCTGGGTAATCTCCAGTGTCTTTCCGTTCCTGGGCAGAAGGCATCTGTGAGTCGCCTTCGGGCATCCCGATGCGAAATTTTGCATCCAATCAGCTGTACTAGACCCTCGCTTCTCAGTCCCGGTTCACCTAAAAAGCTCCAAACCCACTGCAGTGAGGCTTGCTGAAGCAGTCTCTGAATCAAGAGCGGTTGTGTGTTTTATACAAACTGCTTTAATAGGTGGGATGCTCACGTGCCACTGTGCAAGCCTGGCCGTCAGAGAAGCAGTTGCGGGGTGGATCTCCCCATCCATCACGTGAGGACTCACCATTGGATGCCTGGGAACTGGAGTTGCCGGTGTTTTTGAGCCTGGGTGCTGGGAATTGAGTAGTGATCTAACAAGCATGGTGAGGGAGCCGCCTCCAGCCTTTCCCACCCTCCAATTGTGAATTTTTAAAGCTCCTTAGTCATTCTAACAGGGACCCTAAGAACCTTGTTACACAGGGGGATCAGATGCCTATGGGAATCATGGGAGCAAGTTTTAGATTGTTCTATCATGTTTCTTCCGTGACTTAGTAAGTCACTGCTGATGTTTCGTTTTAGAATAAACTGTTTTGCCTAGTTCTGGAAGAGCCTGGGGTTGAAAACTATCTCGAGGTCATTGCTCCCATGGAGATCCATTTTTAACATAATAATACCTTATAAGGGCATTAACTAGCTGTCAGCTAAGCTAGTAATAGGAGTATATGAATTAATATATCATCAAAATAGGATTTGGAGAAAACTGGGACCAGAGGAGATACATGTTTAAAAGGAAGGGGAACTGTGTGTATTGTGCCCTGAAACAGATTTTATCTGAATGAACAAAAAATAGTAAAAATAAAATAAAAAATATACACAGCTACAATTCTTGTTTTGCACCCACATTTTATGAATTAAAGTAAATCATGAGTTCTATATAATTTTGTCCTATCCTTTTACAGCTTAATTTAATGTGAGCTTTTTAAGTTGGACAACTCTACAGGAGCACCTGAGTGACTGTGTAGGAGTGCACTGTGGCCACGCATAGGCTGGTCTATATCTGCTTTGTGGACCTTGAATTTGTTTTCTATTTTATTTTGTCTTTTTGTGACACAGGATCTCACCACATAGCTCAGGCCGGCATGGAATGCACTCAGTAGCTCAAGCTGCTCTGTAACTTGCCACCTTCCTGCCTCTCAAGTGTTGGGATACAAGTCCAGGGCCAGCGTTTTCTGGCTTAGATTTTATTTGATGCTCCTAGTAAAGCAACAGTCTACTGTTAGGGGACACAGACGAGCACACACACACACATACACACACTCTCTCATTATCAAGACTTGGGCTGACTGTCTTCTCTCTTCACCAGGCCCACGGCTGAGTGGCTGGGGACAACAGATCACAGGAGTGACAGCACTCACGACAGTTTCAGGAAGCCTATTTCTAAAGTCGGGTGGGTGGATGTGGATGTAAGGATGGCTGGATCTAGAAAGATGAACCGGGGGCTAGGGAGCTGGCTGAGTCAATAAAGGCATTTGCTGCCTGATTAAGTCTGGCTGCTTGAGTTTGTTCCCCAGAACTCACATCAAGACAGGAGGAGAGGCCCAAGCTGACCTTTGACCCCCACATGTGTGCTGTGCCATGTGTCCCCCACCTCCCTCAGCAGCCTGCCCCACAATGATAATTTTGTTAAAGGAAAGGAGCCTGTGTGTGGCTCGCTGGTGTCCTCCTTAGCCTTGCCCTCCCCCTTTAGTCCCTTGTGTTTGCATCTGAGAACTGCTTCGCAAGCTGTGAGGTTGCACACCATACTGAAAGGAGCTTAGACCCCTGTGAAGACACACAGCGGGTGGGATGTGAGAAATCAAACCCCAGTGACATTTGCTGCCTTTTCACTGAGCAGCTATTACAGGCCAGACTCCACACATCGAGTCTCACTAGCCCTCCGGAAGCATTCCATGAACAAGGCACCCACAGTTACAGGCCAGACTCCACACACTGAGTCTTACTAGCCCTCCAGAAGCATTCCATGAACAAGGCACCCACATTCCAAGTTTACAGACAACAAAACAAGGCAGAAGGAGGCAACGTAACAGCTGTGAGTCAGAATTTAAACTCAACCCAGGCTCAATTACACAGTGCTGGGCAGCTGCCACGGCTGGCTAGTGCGCTACCCGATTAGATTACTAAAATGCTTTAGAAGTCAGAATTCTTGAACAACAACAACAACCTTCTCTACTTTCCACCCCTGGGGACTTATATAAAATCCCAAAGAAGCATAAGCAACAGGAACTCATTCCCACAAATGCAGCTATGCTGCAGCCTGACTGAACCACAAGTGAGAAGATCTGTATGGATTCTGAATCAAATGCACAACACACACACACACATACAGACACTCACATGTACTGTAAGAATTGAGCAAATAGGGACACCTCATAAAAATATCAAGGAGCAAGGAATGTCCATTTAGCCTAAAGACAGAGCTTCAGAAAGGTTTACAGAGCAAACACCCATCCCCAATCAATGCCCGGGTCCAGGAAACGTCCCTGGGAGGGTGGATCCCCCCACCCCTCCTACGAGCAATGGGTATCTCCCCCTCACCTGGGGCATGAAGGTCAATGAGAACAAAAGACAATGGGCTCCACCAATGAGAGATAACCAACTCATGCTGTAAACCTATGTACTGGGAAGGTATAAAAAGTGTGTGTGCTTTTGTTCCTGGTCGCCTTTGCTCTGAATGCAGGACGACCCCAGTATACTGGCAATAAAAACCTCATGTAATTTGCAGCGATCTCCCTCCTGTTTCTTCGAGAGTCAGGGACCCAGGCCGGAATCTAACAGTACACATACAGTCACACTCAGTCACAGACACACATGCACATGCAAACACATGGTCACAGACACACACTCAAACACATACACACAGGTGTACACACAGGCACACACAGACACACAGGCACACACACATAGTTACACACAGTCACACACAGTCACAGAAACACATGCACATGCAAACACGCTTACAGACACACATTCAAACACATATACACACAGGTGTTCACACATGCACACACAGACACCACACACATGTACACACAGGCACACACACATAGCTACACACAGTCACACACAGTCATAGACATACACATGTACACACAGACACACAGTCACAGACACACACATGTACACACAGACACACATGCACATGCAAACACATGCTCACAGACACACATTCAAATACATACACACACAGATACACACACATATACTCAATCACACAGACACACATAACACACATGTACATACCACACACTTACACATAGACACACATACTCACACACACCATACATGCACACATACTGTTCTCCCCACGGATGTGTTTCAAGGCAGCCAGACATGGTAACTATTGTATGTACAAGACTATCCTCCCAGGCAAACTGCTGCCCTCCAAAGTCCAGCTGCTTGACAGAGATTATCATATCTGGGTTTGTTGACTTTTATGATCTTCCTTGGATGGAGGAGGGGGAGGAGTTACAAAACCCTCACTTGAGTATCCAGCCCCTCTCTCAACCAGTTGTATATAATTTTGCCCTAACTGCACATGGTCTCGGCGGGAGGGGGGGGCGGGAGGGGGTCTGAGAGCAGTTAGAGTACATAGGTGGAGAATGACGTGGGCAGGAGGCTCCATCTACAGAAAAGCCTTTATAAAGACTCCAGTCTTGGCCTGGTCAGAAGGAGTACCCACACCTCTGTAATAAACCCCTCACCTGTGAGAACATGCAGAGATAAGGACTCCTGGTAAACTCATTGGTTCCCACAGTGAGCTGATGGAGCGGTCCCTCAGTTTGTCAAAGGGACCTTAGAAGGAGAGGTAGTTGTTATGTCACCCCTTGGGAAGGAATTTTAGCAGCTGTGGCACATGCCTGTGACCCCAGCATTGGGAGGTGAGACAGGAGGGTGAAGAGTTCATCAAGGTCATCTTTGAGCACATAGCAAGTTTGGAGCAACCTCAGGCTACATGAGTTTCTATTTCAAAAACAAAACAAAACATGAAACCCCGAAAGAGTGATAGGAAAATTGTGTCTGAAACAAGCATCTGAAAGCCCAGTTACTTAAGTTTTGTTTTTGAGACCCAGTCTTCCTATGTAACCCAGACTGGCTTTTTTTTTTTTTTTTTAAGATTTTATTTATTTATATTATATGTAAGTACACTGTAGCTGTCTTCAGACACTCCAGCAGAGGGAGTCAGATCTCATTAAGGATGGTTGTGAGCCACCATGTGGTTGCTGGGATTTGAACTCAGGACCTTCGGAAGAGCAGTCAGTGCTCTTAACCGCTGTGCCATCTCTCCAGCCCCCAGACTGGCCTTTAATTATCTATCTTTGTTGGGGTCACATGCATACACCAAACAGTGAAATAGAACATTTTACAGTTGTTTCAGAATGCCCGCCTGTACTCTCCCCACATTAAGTACAGGTTTCTGCCAGATGTGGTGGCTCATGCCTGTTCAAAGTCTTTTTGAACTGCATAATGAGTTGGAAACCAGCCTGAGATAGAAGAGAACTCTATCTTAAACCAAATGAAAACAAATGATAATAAAAGCAGGTTTTGGGGTATTAGATCTGACACAAGGGGCTAATGTCCCCCATTGACAATGGGTAGCCATTCACCTGCCGCATGAGAAGCAGCGGGCATGTATAACTGTTTAGATTAAGCAGTTTAGGGTCTGCAGGATTGAGAAGTTAACAGTTTTGAGATGTAGATCACATACCATAAACTTGCCCATATAAATGGTTTTCAGTTTTCACAGAGCTGAGCTTCCATCTACATATTTTAGAACATTTTCATAAAACCCAAACAACCCAGCACCCCTTGGCTATAACCAATCCATCCCCTGACCTTTTGCAACTATAAAACTACTTCCTGTCTCTTTGGGTTTATCTATCTCATGCATCTCCTATACATAGAACCATATGATATATGGCGGCAGAGTGAGGGTTTGCAAGGTTGGAGAAGACCTGCTAGGTAGCATGCAGCCTAAAATAGGTCAAGGGCTCCATGATTTTCTTCCCATATGTTGTATGATGGCTTCTTCCTAAGGAGATCGCATACACACACACACACACACACACACACACACAATCTACTCACCCTAGACATGGAGCCCACAGGCCAAAGTACAGATACTACTAAAATATCACTTGGTGTGCCAATGCATTGTATTGAGGTTACTTACAAGAATATAGGAAGGGTTTTTTAAATTTTTTTTTATTTTTTTTTGTTTGTTTTTGTTTTTACCAGAGCAGAAATAACTCACTAACAGCTGCATCGTCAAAGCCCACTCCAGCGTGGGCGACAGCACAGGAAGGCTGGGAACCTGGAGCGCACTGCACAGCCTCTAGGCGGATCAGCAGGTTGGAGAGCGTCCTTTCCTGGTGGACTGAGCCTCCACCAAGCTGCTTGGCTTGTCTGAGAATGATTCTTAGCTGTCTTGACTGTTTACTCTTAGAGAGGGCGGGGCCTGGTGAATCTGGTCAGTTTCAGGGACTTCCTGTCGCTATTTTGAGTTATTTACTTTCTATGTTAAGGAGCTTCCCTGAAGGATAAAATGTTTCTATCTTGGGGGGAAACCTGCTACACAACACCAGGAAACATTACGAGTCTCTTCTCTAAGAAATTGTTGAATGGATTTGGAAAATGCTGTCTATTAGATGCCGAAGGGTTAGCCTTTTCTAGGTGTTCATTGGTCCAGGTCTGGATTACAGTAAACTTTCAAACATTGAACTTATTTCAAACATATTCTTCAAACATTGAACATCTCACAGTAAACCCACATTCAGCTCTCCCAGGCACAGCTAGGATCTGTGTGTTGCACAACAGCAACAGTATTTCAGTTGAGTGCTGTATTCCCAGAGAGCACTGGAACACTTAGGGGCTTCCATGAAAGGCTCTGAGACCCACAGAGAAGTTCCCTTAGCTCTCCCAGGACCCAGTCAATCCATCAGCCTGGAAGAGGTCTCGGCAGGATTTCCACCTCCTCGCCAAACCATGCCAGTAATTATATGGATCTCCAGTTCTAATAGAGACCAATGGAAACCTTTCAATACAAAAATAACACAAATCTCTGAAGCTGCCCCAGCTTCGGGGCGCTGAACCTTACTTATCTGTGAAAGGGCGGCTGGGGAACTCCAAACCATCCCTGAGCCACTGACCACGGAGGGTGTAAACAATCCCAAAGCTCCTCGGAGCTCTCCTGCTTCCCTCTGCCGGCCTCAAAGTGCTCTATCCCCAGGGATGAGAAGCGTTTCCTTCATCTGAGTCTCATTGTATGCCTTTGATTTATAGAGACTTCTAGACACTTGAGATGCTAGGGCAAGTTTTTCTGGAGAGCTTTCAGAAAGGCAGCTTCCGCCCCAGGGGAGGGCTGTAGTCTGGAGCAGCGTTTGAAACACAACCCCAGCTGTTTACAGCTCTGCCAGTGGCTAGACATCTCACCTCCTCATTATCTACCCCTGTTGCTCTTTGCAGATAATGGAAATTCTGAGTCGCCATGAGATTTACTAGACGTGATCCAGCAGGCCCCTTTGTAGCTTCTTTCTTAGCCTTCATCCAAAATCTCCAAGCCCGGGCTTGCCCTGTTGCTGCTCACCGTAAATATTTTAGGGAAGCCTGCTGGGCTCCGAGGAGTTGCAGAATGCTCTGCCCCAGCTGTTTTGCCATAGAGGCAGGGGTTTATGGAGTCACTCACTCACTCTGATGGGTGTCTTGCAGCCTGAAGAGCCTGGCCGGAAGAAGGAGGAAGATCTCCACATTTCAAGGTTGATTACCCAGCCTTTCTCCCCAGATGCCCATTCTAGGACATCATAAAGCTCAGCTTGCGCTCTCTCTGCGCCCCCCACCCCCATCTCTCCTTAGAAAAACCCAAACATGGCTTGCTCTATTTGTTTATTTACAAACCCAAGTGGCCAATCCATTTCCAAGCTGATCAAGCCCTGCTCATTGAACTGCTCTTGTGACGCTATGTGAGTTTGGATCATTTGCGGCAGCTTTGGTTTCCTGAGAGGCGGATGCTGTGTCTTGTATAAAGGACCTGTGCATGGAGTCAAAAGCTAGGACTCACTGACCCAGATCAGTCCTGCCTGCCTGCCGCGCCCTGTGGTTGGCAGCTTGCCTGAAGACCACAGTGAGGCTCCTGGGCTTTTTCAGAGCAGCAGCAGACAAGCTCATCCAGAGCTGGGGAAGCAGCAGCCTCAAGCAGATGCTGCCAAGCAAAGCATGAGCGGAATCCAGTCAGTCCGCAGCATGTCTCATCCCCACAGCGCAGGGATGGGAGCCCCTGGCGGGCGCAGGCTACTTTCCTGTGTGACAAGAACTCCCCTGTTCCCTGAGGTCAAGGAAACAGCTGAGAGGAAGAAAACAGACACCGTAGGTGCTGCTGGACACTCGGGATGGTCCTGACAGACAGGAGGTGTGGGAGGGCTCAAAGGGAAGACAAAACCTGAGAACCACTGAGAGCTACTGAGGGAGTGAGGTAGGCATATGTTAGTGTTGCTGGAGGACACAGCCCCCTTTGTCAGTTCCTGGTCTTATAGATAAAGAACTTTAGAAGTGGACATGGGGTGGAGTATGTGGACATGGAGGGGAAGTAGAGAGGTGTCTTGGAAGTTAAGAGTATTTGCTGCTTTCCCAGAGGACCGAGTTTGGTTCTTAGCACCCATGTGGTGTGTAGGGCTTGCAAGTGCCTGTATTTCAGCTCCGGGGAGTCTGACAGCCTTTTCTGGACTCCTAGGGCAGTTCACTTTCACATGTGTGGCAGAGAGAGAGAGAGAGAGAGAGAGAGAGAGAGAGAGAGAGAGAGAGAGAGAGAGGAGGGAACCTGGGGCAGTTTACTGGGGTGCTCTGGATGACAGGAGAGGCAAGTTTGCAGTCTCTGCCACAGTCTAGAGGGTAACACCATGATGAGGAAACAGAAGCATTAGACTTCCTGAGAAGAAAGCCAAGCAGACAGGCCCTGCAGTGAAAGCCTTAGAACTTCTGCCCGGGGACTGCACTTTGAGGGGACAGAACACCTATGTCATTGCTGAAGGGATGGGTGTTCCTTCCCCTCCTTATCTTGTCCTCCTGTAAGCCTGGCTTAGCCAGCCTTCCTTGGGTTGTAAGGAGGAGTTCCTCATTGACACTGCTATCTGCATTACAAGAGTTTCCTTAACCTCCCCACCCCCCACCCCACCCCCCCGTGGAATTTGTGCTGGAGGATGCTGGCCAGATGTACCTATGTCCCAAATGGAGTCTAGGAGGCAGAAGTCTGCAGAGGGCTTTTCATGGGTGCCTTTCTTCCTGCCTGGTGTCTGCTGTGCTAGGAGTAAGCAGGGGAGATTACAATAGACATGAACAACAGAATACTTCATCTACACTTCGTGGGTGGCTCCTCAGAAGATAGGAAATCTACAGTGATGCCCAAGGGAGATCAGGAATATATTACTGTTACTTTCTGTTGCTGTGATAAAACACTGTGTCCAAGACAACTTACGAAAGGGACAGGATTTGGGCCAGCAGTTCCAAAGGGGTAAGGGTCTTACCATGGCAGGGAACATGGCGGCAAGCTGCAGGTACGGAAGGTGATGCAGAAACTGAGTGCCAGTATCCTGAACCACAAAGACAGAGCGGAGAGAGCAAACCCGAAACGGCACAAGTCTGTAACCTCTAGCTGGCTTCCAGTGACAAACCTCTCCGACAAGGCCTTCTAAGCCTCCCCAACGAGGGGCACAAGTATTCAAATGTCTAAGACTACAAGGAACGTCTCATTTAAAACACCACAAGGACTGTGCAGTTTGGGGGTGCGGAGGCAGCAGAAATGTTCTGGTAATGGTAAACGGCAATAGAAAAGAAACCCGATGCTCCACCATTCCCACCATGGGGAGATTGTGTGGTGGTTGGCATTTTCTTTAGAATAAACTACACTGCAAGAGGAGAATGAACGTATAGAAGACACTAAATAGACCACGGTAATCATGGAAATTGAGCCGCATACTCAGGGGCAGGCATCCTACTGTTCAATCTGGCACTGTGCATAGAATGTAATAGCTTAGAAAGTTTGAAGGTTTTCATGATAGATTGTAAGGCAAATAAAATCATATTTTAATCAAATAATAAAAACCTGAACTAACACAACGTAAATCTGGTCTATATAAAGTATTTCAACAAGCATATGGCAATATAAGCCAATCTATAGAGAAAGAACATAGTTCATGACCACAAATTTAATAGAAGAAAAGTATTAATAAAATCAGGAAATAGTTTTTCCTGTTTTTCCAATTTTCCAATGCCCTACTCAGTAAAATACAAGTGGAGACAATACTACATTAGTTCTTTCAATAAACTTGGCAGTAAGTAGAGTGAATAAGAAACAAAGTCTATGTGATGATTCAGAAGGTAGGTAGCATAAATGGCATAATTAAAAAAACATCTTTCTGGAGACTAGTTTGCAAAATTGTCAAAATTCCTCAAAACTTTGTTTTCCTTGTGGCTTGATGAGTAATCCAACATCTATGAATTTATCCTAAGATAGAACATCTATTTAGGAGCAGATATATGCATTATTTATGTAACTATTTATAAAAACAAAGATGTTAAAGATAATAGTAATGATAAAATGATAATAATAAGGTAAGGTAAGAAGAAAGGCAGACACAGACAAGTTGAATAAAAGAACTGGAGACCTAGGAAGAACGGACAGTAGAAAATCAAATAAACACTAACATTCTGTACACACAGAGTACACAGGCTCTCCAGCCATTCCACCACACTGTGTGACATCAGGGGAAAGAGGCATGGCAATGAGTGAAAAAACAGCTACATATGTAGTCTTCTCGTGTGTTCCTTGTATGGTCACAGAAGCACAAACATTAAGCAGAGACTGTGAGCTGTGGAGGGGAGTGGATTATAAATGGCTTTCACTTTCTCCATTTTATTTATACATATTTCCCAAATGTTCTATAACAAACCTGTATTGCGTTTTTGATTCTTTTAAGCCATCTTTTGAATCGCCCCCACACGTCTCAACTCTTTCCTCGGCAAATAAAAACATATGTGAAGTTTTGTTGGAGTGCTCAGTAGAGCTGCACAAATAAAACTGGAAGATTTGTAAATAATCTGACTTTCTGAAAAGGACAGAATAGTTAGATAAATTGTTACATTGAAAGTAAAGATTTCATATTTCTAGGAAAAGGTTGGTTGTTCTGTAACCATGGTAACAAGTACTACTCTAGATGGGCTTTTAACTCTTCCTATCAGCCACTGCAAGTTGTTTGAATGAACATATTTTGGCAAATCAACCAAGCAGCAACATGAGAGTCAACCAACCAATCCAGTCTGCATGAAAACCAACCAATCATCAATAGTCTTCAGCAAAGCTAATCAATCATCAATAGTCTGCATGAAAACCAACCAATCAACAGTCTGCATGAAAACCAACCAATCATCACCAGTCTACATGAAAACCAACCAATCACCAATAGTCTTGAGGAAAGCCAACCAATCAGAAGTGAAGTCAGTCTGAAAGCTATGTGTGTAAATACCAATTAATAAGAGTTCCTCTGAAGTAATCGCAGGTCTAGAGTTGGTGTTAATTTACTCATGCTCCTGAAATTCTGCCAATCCTGGACTCCATGCATCCCCAGCACATATTTAACACCCTCGCTGTCCTGCTCAGTGAGATCTGCACAGTCTCCTTACTGTAGTAAAAAGAACACTGTGTGAATCCGTGTATCCCTTTCTATGACAGTCTAGGGATAGATTTAGGCACATGTCTACTTGTCTACTACACTGAAGAGTCAACACATATACATCCATAAACATTCTACTAGGTGACATACATTTATTAGAAATTCTGCTTTGGTATTGTCAGGATGTCTCTGTCTAAGCCTGACAACCTAAGTTGGGTTCCCAAGACCCACATGGTAGTAGGAGAGAACTGACTCCTGCAATTGTTCTCTGAGCTGTATATGCATGCTGTGGCACATCTGTACACATGTGCACACACTTGCATGCAAACATAGATAAATGTACTAATTTTTAAAGATTAAAATATATTTTCTGAGTCTGGGAAGATAATTCAGTTAGTGAACTCTTTATAACCCAGTCAGTAAAGTGCTTGCCCTACAAACACAAATGCCTGAGCTTGATCCTCAGAATCCATGTAAGAAAAAGATGTATGTGTGTGTGTGTGTGTGTGTGTATGTATGTGTGTGCATGTGTGTGTATGTGTGTGTGCGTGTGTGTATGTGTGTGTATGTATAAAGATATGTGTATGTGTGTGTATATGTGTGTGCATGTGTGTGTATGTGTGTGCATGTGTGTGCGTGTGTGTGTATGTGTAAAGATGTGTGTATGTGTGTGTATGTGTAAAGATGTATGTGTGTATGTGTGCATGTGCACACACACACACACACACACACGCATGCGTGCGCATGTGGTGCACATTTGTCATCCTAGAGCTAGGGGAAATGGAGATAGGTCCAACTCTGGGACTTGCTGGTCAGCTAGCCAACCCTGACCAGTGTATTCCAGGACCAGGAGAGTCCTTATCTCAAAAAACGAGGAATGCCATCTGAGATTGACACGCATTCACACTCACACATACATACACATAAACACAATTCTGTTTTCAAGGATAGTACAATGAGGAAGAAAGATTTTCAAAATATACTGTGTGGGAAAGATGAATATAAAACTCCATTGTAAAATCTTAAGAGACAGTAGGGAAAGAGAGAGGGAGAAGAAATTCAAACTGTTAAAAAGTTAAATATGTATTGCAGATCCATGGATTCTTGTTTTCCACCCCGCCACACACACCTAAATGGCCATTTCTCATTTAATTTTTTTTTTTTTACATTTTCATTTGTGTGCATGTGTGGTGTACGTGTTAGTGTCTCTGTGTGTGCATGCATGCATATATACATGTGCATGTGTATGTGTGTGCATGTGCATATGTATATGTATGTTGCGTGTACATGTGTATATGTATATGTATGTTGCGTGTACATGTGTATATGTATATGTATGTTGCGTGTACATGTGTATATACATGCACATGTGTATATGAGTGTGTGGGTGCATGTGTATGTGTGTGCATGTGCATATGTATATGTATGTTGCGTGTGCATGTGTATATGCGTGCACATGTGTATGTGTGTGTGCATGTGCATGTGTAGGTGTTGGTGCTTGTGTCGTGCCTGTGGAGGCCAGAGGTTGGCATTGGGCATTTTTATCACTCTCCAGGTTAGTGCTCTGAGACATCCTTTCATGGAGCCACAGCCTCACTAGATGTTCATACCGGCTGGCCAGCAATCTTCCTGTGTCCCTCCAGTGTATGTTTCTTTACATGGATGCTGGGATTTGAACTCTGATCCTTGTGCTTGCAGGCAAACACTCTCTTGACTGCATTGTCTCCTATCCCTTGGGTTCTGTGATGAAGGAGGAACCGATTCTTCAAAAACAAAACAAAAACATTAGTTTAGCATTATTGCACTAAATCAGTTAACTGCACTCTCTGGAAAATTGAGGTCTCCTTGGACAAGTCTTTCAATGATAATAGAGAATGATATAAATGAACCCAAGGCATCCATTCAACAAATACTATTTCTGTGTGCCAGACACCATATTGACACTCAGGCAGGTAAAAAAAGATTAGTTCTATTTTAATGATTTAGGAATTTCTTGAAAAGTTTGGGAAAAGTTATTTATATTGTTGTGTTTTATAAATAGAAAAGGAGCCAAGGATATGTTTGGTAGAACCAGGTATGGTGTGGTGGGAGGGGTGCACTGGTCCATGCTGAGGCATCCCGTCCCCCGGGGGTACCAGCAATATGATATAGTATGGAATAGAGTTTATTTAGAGCATGGAAAGGGGAATTGGGAAGTGAGTACACACAAACAGAGAGAGAGGGGAGGAGGGAGGGAGGGAGGGAGAGAGAGCGAGCGAGAGAGAGCAAGAGAGAGACAGAGAGAGAAAGAGACAGAGAGAGAGAGAGACAGAGAGACAGAGAGAGAGAGAGACAGAGAGAGACAGAGACAGAGAAGAGGAGGGGCCTGGCCAGGAACACATGAAGAGAGAGAAGGGGAGGGGGAGGGAGAAGGGGTCAGGGAGAGAAGAGAGTCAGAGAGAATAAGAGAGTAAGAGAGGGAGGAGGTGCAAACAGCCCCTTTTATGGTAAGCCAGGCCTACCTGGATGTTGCCGGTAGCTCTGGGGCAGAGCCTAGAAGGAATGCTAACATCCATAAGCTATGCTGCTGATCATATAAAACTGTGCTGTTTCCTTCTATCGAGCTCCCATCAATGTGACAGGTAAAGGCAAGATGTAAAGAGCTGGAGTTTGTGAGAGAGGACTAAGGATAATGAATCACGGCTCCGGTTCTCTTCTCCCTGTCAGGGGAGCCAGCCAGAGCCAGCCAGAGCCAGCCAGAGTGGGCATTGGTTGGTGGTGAGCTCGAGGGTAAAGACACCAGAAATAGCTTCTGAGAACTAGTTCCCTTTATTGGGGGTGAGAGGGTATTTATGTCCCTGGGAAGGTGGCCAGGGTCTCTGAAAAAAGGTTTGTGCGGCCATTGACCAGGCTAGGGGTGTTGGAAGGCACTTCATTTGCATACTCAGGGGTTGGAGGTGGGGGTTACCTTACAAGGCCAAACAAGGAAAGGAGCCTGGCAACTGTCAAGGTAATAAATTCCTTCTCGGGTTGATAATGGGACAGCCAGCTTCATGGTGCCAGGTTGAGAGACGGGAGATGGCCAACTCGCTGTCCTGGCTTTGAGGTTTCTGATTGAAGCTGCCTCAACCCTTTCTCCGTGTTCCCGAGCCATTATGGTCCCACAGTGAATGACCTGTGCCGTGTGCAAAACCAGAGAGCATCCTGGACTGGGTATTGGGAGTAGAAAGGACAGGAGAACGTTCCCTGCTGTCTCTCTTTAATCTGGGCCGGAAGAGCTAGTTCCTTTGTTAATTTAAAAAAAAAAAAAGTGTTAGTATCTTAATTGCGTTGACTTCAGCTGACTAGAGCTGCCAGTGTGACCAGTGTCCTGAAGCCTGCGCTTCTCTGCTTCCTAATTCATGCACACAGCTGATTGACTATTGTGAGCAGGCACAATGGTTAATCTCCTGCGAGTCGCGGGTGGGAGGGACTGGTTTTGTCTTGGTTTTGTTTTTATGATCAAACACCGGGCTGTCCTCAGCTTTCCCTGCTGACCTTGCACTGTTAATGGTTTGTCTTCGTGACGTTTTTTAGATTTAATTAAGCCCACAGTCATCTCCCAAAATGACTTTAAAGAACGACTTGGTAAAATAATAATCACCGAGGTTTGGGGGTTTCTGCTTCCAGGACTTCTCCCGGACCTTACCTTCCAGACTCTGCCCGATTGCTACACATGTCCTGCTGGATCAGAAGTCACACTGGTGGTGGGCTCATCGCAGCAGTATGAGTGGTGGCGCATGCCTTTAATCCCAGCACTTGGGAGGCAGAGGCAGGTGGATTTCTGAGTTCGAGGCCAGCCTGGGCTACAGAGTGAGTTCCAGGACAGCCAGGGCGATCCAGAAAAACCCTGTTTCGAAAAAACAACAACAAAAAAGAAAAGGTACTGAGATGTGTGAGGGGTTAATCAGACTTTTGGGAGGGTAATCAATCAGTAGATGGAGTTTGTAACTTTAACAATCACACCTCAGCTTGGAATAATCTACAAGCGTTTATTGTATTCTTTCAACCTTTGACCTAATGTATTCCCATTTTAATCCTGCCAGCTGTGGACAAATGTTCAGTTTCTAAAGCTGGGGAAACTGAGGCACCAAATCTTCATTCTTACCTAAGGACTCACAATGAACCAAGTGCTCTCATTTATTTATTTTTCACTATTATTAAATTGAAAGCTACTCATTTTAGGTGCGGGTCATGTCTGCAATCCCAGCACCAGTGGAGGCTGAGGCAGGAGGATTACCTGGAATTTGAGGCCAGCCTGGATAACATAGTGGCTAGAAAGTAAGAAGCCCTGTCTCTATAACCAAACACACCCAAAATCCATATTGTCCTTAAGATGTTGTAATTAGCAATGTAGAAAAAAATCAGTCATTCATTTAAAGGAAATAGTGTGTTTCCTGATAAAAGATGTCAAATTCAAGTACATTATAATCTACTTCATTCTGGGTGAGAAAAAGGTAAAACCTCAAGTGGGTTTTGCAGAGTAGATTCTTTTTTAAAATGTTTTTAATATAATTTTTAAAATATACATTTAATATATTTTTAAAAATATATTTATTAGGTGTATATTTGTTCCAAAACATAAAATACAGTCAAGGGCAAGAAAAGACAGAAATTTCTGGGCAAGAATTTAAGATAAGAAATTCAGAATCTAGTTCTAACTTTGCTCACGACAGGCATGGGGGTGGGGAGCAGAGACCCAAAGGCCTTTGCCATGCTCCTGAAAACAAAGCTGGAGAGGAGGTGAGCACCAGCTAGAGAGAGCTGATGCCAAGGAGAGGGTCCTCTCCTTGACCATACCTTAGAACACCAGTTCTTAGACCAGCCAGTGTCCCTTAGAGTAAAGTGTGAAGGGGGTGGGTTTCAAAATTACTTTTCAGTCATAAAATACGTCCCATGATTTTTTTTAACATAACCGATTCTTTTTTTTAAAGATTTATTTATTTTATGTATATGAGTACACTGTCAGTGTCTTCAGACAAACCAGAGGAGGACATCAGATCCCATTACAGATGGTTATGAGCCACCATGTGGTTGCTGGGGATTGAACTCAGGACCTCTGGAAGAGCAGCCAGTGCTCTTACCCGCTGAGCCATCTCTCCAGCCCAACGTCCCACAACTGTAACAACATTTTGGACAGTCATCCAGCTGTCTAGCAGGTAAAGAATAAAATCAGGAACAGATTAAATGGGAAGCTCTAGTGAATGCACGTGTCTGTTGTACTGAACCAAGCCTCCAGCCTCAGGAAATGGATTTTCATCCTACAGGAAGGCTATTGCAGGTGTTTAGAAGGAGAGCCTTACCTGGGAGCAGAAAACAGACATTTCGTACATTTGCTTAAACTGGATATAGAGAGGGGAAGGTTGAAAAGAGTTTGAGATTTTTCTCTGCAGCTCTGATTTTGGTATTGTGTTTTATAAAAAAAAAAAAAAAGAAGAGGAAGCCAGGGAAATGTTTGGTAGAAGAGAGGTATAGTGAGATAGAAGGGGATGTCTCTGCAGGCTCATGCTGAGGCGTCCCTTTCCCCCGGAGGTACCAGCCACACGATGGAATAGAGTTTATTACTTTATTTTTTATTTTTTTGGTTTTTTCAAGACAGGGTTTCTCTGTCTAGCCCTGGCTGTCCTGGAACTCATTCTAGACCAGGCTGGTCTCGAACTCAGAAATCCACCTGCCTCTGCCTCCCAAGTGCTGGGATTAAAGATGTGTGCCACATGGGGAGGGGAGTTGAGGGGGTAGTAGAGATTGAGAAAGGAGGGGGGAGGGAGAGAGAGAAGGAAGAAAGAAGAGGAGTAGAATCTGGTCATGAACACGTGGAAAGAGATGGGGAGGGGAGTGGGGAGAGGAGGGAGATGGGGAGGGGAGTGGGGAGAGGAGGGAGGGAGGGAAGAGAGCAAGAGAGAGAAAAGGCTAGACGGGGCAAGCAGTCAGGCATAACTAGCTGTTGCCAGGTAACTGCGGGGCAGGGCCTAGAAGAAATGTTAACAATTGGAACCTCTCAAAAGTGCCAGCTTAAGTTTGTAAGCGGACATGTGCCTTTATCAAAGGCAGTAGGGTTGAGTTGTGGCTTTCTTTGGCTCTTTGTGGGTTCCTCTTCCTTCTACCCTTCTCCACCCCTCTTCTTCCACCCTTTCAATCCCTAACACTAGGTAGAAAGGAAGAAGGATGGAGAGGGAAGGGGGCAACATTATCATTAGACTACTTCCTGATGATTAGGGTCATGGAGGTCCTCAGGGACAGGTTTGATCCTTCCCTGTCGGGATTTCTAATTTCTTCTTGTTTCTTCTTTGCACATGACTACTCAACAAACCTAGATCAACAGCAACTAACCAACAAGCCACCAACAGTAAACTACAACCCCTCTAGGGGGCCCTAACAATTATATGCCCTCTGAAAAAGTCCCCAGAATTCTAAATGTTACACAATGACAGAAATTATCTGCAGCTGGCAAAACCAGGCCCCTGCCAGAGCATGAGGCAAATTAGAGTCACCTGCTGTGAAGTGCCCCCCCCCGCCCCCCCCCGTCCCACACCTGGGATTAAAACAAAAACATAGTTTCATAATACTTCTGTGGTTTTTAAAGAAACCAAAACTCTCACAACAAAGTTACATACACATTTTCCTTACACCAGACTTCCTTTTTCAGTAATGGAATTCAATCATCTCTTGGTGAGTGATCTAACAAGGAACCCACCAAATACTAAGTTACTTCCTGAAGTTATTTTACCCAGTGACAACTTGCCAAATAAACAATTTGCCATACTGATGAAAGTTGCTCAGGCATCAAAATCTGTCTTAAAATTATTTCAGTATTATTCTTTAATTTTCAAATAATAAAACCACACATGGTGAGCCAGATAAGTAAGAAGGCAGCTTATGTAACCACACTAGGTATCCAATCCTAAAGTTTCCCATTCTGACTTAGAAAGCTCTAAGTATAAATGTGGACTTGATACCAACCTGCAGACTCATCATGAAGAAAGCTACTGATGATGTTCCTCTAAAGAGACAGCAGAGTGGAGGAGCACCAGCGGGAGCACCAGCAGCTCAAGCTGAGCTCAGTCACAAGCCTAAAATGTTAAGGAAGAATTTAGAAGGATTTTAAAAACACCAAAAAAGGAAACACCAAGAGACAAGAACAACCACATCACCTAAGAAACTAAGGGTATGACTCAAACAGACAGAAGAAAGAGGAAAAAACAACCACCCCAAAACATTGATTTGTATTTGAAACAATAGGAGAAAGTATCTTAAACATTTAACTGAATATAGTAGCGTAGGTTGGAGAGATGACTCACTGGTTGAGAGTGTTCGCTGCTCTTGGGCTAGGCAAAAACTCAATTCCCAGCATCCATCCATGCTAGTCCACTCACAGCTGCTTCTGACTCAGTTGGTTTCAGGGAATCCAACATCTTTTGTGGCCTGTGCAGGCACCTTCACACATCACATACACACACACACACACACACACACACACACACACACACACACACACACACTTACACACACCATGCATGTACACGTGCAGGCACACACACACTCAAATCATTTTTTAAATGCTAAAAGAGTAGATAAATAGAAAACTACAGTTTATCACAAGCAATAAAAGATCAGGAAGACATCCCTATAGACACAAAAGTCCCCAGTGAAATATTAAGCTGTAAGTGTCCTTTGAATTTTGATATGGAATGTATTAATCCATTGACAAAACCATCATCACAAGCATGACCGCTGCTTCTCCAGTCATTCTGCCGTTGCCTTGATGACACTTGAGAAGCATTTCCAGAGTCATAGTCTCTAAGGGGACAATCATGTCCAGTGTGAGCT
Source organism: Mastomys coucha (assembly GCF_008632895.1). NCBI lineage: Eukaryota > Metazoa > Chordata > Mammalia > Rodentia > Muridae > Mastomys > Mastomys coucha. The sequence goes on from NW_022196904.1 coordinate 188,927,420, forward strand.
GCTACAGCACTAGCCTTGTGAGCTTTGTCAACTGACACAGCCTAGAGTCATCTGGTTGACAGCCTTGATAGGTGATGTCTAGCTTAGACTGGCCGTGGACAGTGGAGGAACCCTCCTATTTGTTAACTGATGTGGGAGGGGAGGGTCACTGTGGGTGCCATCCCTCACCAATCGATCTTAGGCTGTACCAGCAGCATCCCTCTGCTGTCTCTGCCTTTGAACCCCTGGTTGAATTTCTTCCATGACACCCTTCTATGATGGGCTGTGACCTGGGAATATAAACCACCTAAATCTTTTTTCTTCTAAGTTGCTTTTGACCAGAGTGTTTTTTGATCACAGCAACAGAAAGAAAACCAGAACAAAACCCAGGACAAAGATGAACCCCATGGGAGATTGATCTAAACTTTGCAGTTAGATAAGGAAAAAGGTTGCAGTAGATATTCAAACCCATAGAACAGCATCCTCACCTGGCTCATGACTGATGTACCTCAGCAGATCCTCGTAACCTATAGAAAGCTCTTGATCATAGCCTTCCAGGCAGGTCCCCACTGGCTGCCTGCTGGTTCTCTAGTCTCCTCTCACCCTCAGGCAGGCATACTGGCTCCCTTAGGTTCTAAAAATTCCATTTTGGCTTTCCCCTCTCTTCCGGGTTCTGAGGTACTTGCTTTCAGCGGCCATTCTGTGAGAAGGACCCTTCCTTTATTCTTCCTTCACTTTCATGGCTGTGTTCATGCTTCTATTTTAGTTCAGTGTTATTTTATCAGGACAACCTAATATAAAATTTCCTTGACAGCCGAGTATGCACTTGAAGTCCCATTTGCTCAAGGAGCTGGTGTAGAAGATCATTCAAGCCCAGGAGGTTGAGGCCAGCTTGGGTTACCCCAAAACCAACCAGCCCATCAATCAACCAAACAACCCAACAACGCATTAGCCAAGCAAAGAGATAAACACACAACGACATCCCTCCTGGAAAATAGAATTCTGTCTTTGTTCTCGTTCTATTCATCTTTCTGACTAGAATGTCAATTCTATGGAAGATAAAGACCACACTTGAAACCAACTACTTTTTCCTGGCCCAGAACAGACACTGCGTGGAGGCTTGTTAAGTGAATCAAAGAATAAGCTCATCTTTGAGAACAGACCAATCCTTCGTTTAAAGAACCCGCTTGAGTGGATATTTCAGTAATGAGAAAATTCTGCAAGGCGTCCTTTCAGAACGGGATCTTCTGAGATGAGTCTCTTGCCAGACACTCTCCTATCGCTGTCCAATGAACAGAGGATGATTTTTCTACTTCACATGGCCCCACCTGATCGATGAATGCTTGACTCCTGAAGGTGTCACCTGCAGAGAAGAGAGGATCTATAGCAGGCTGACTAGGAAGAGTCTGGGGAGAAATAACTCGTCACACAAAATTTGACATAAGGCAAATCTATGTGTGGAGACGCTTGGGCCAGCATACATCACCAGCATCCTCGGGAATTGTGTTTGTTGTACGCGTTGCTATCTTCTTAGGGAGGCCTGATCTAAGGGATGCTTTAAAGCTTTAAAGAGGGAGCATTAATCCCTAGAATCACCTCAGAGGACAGGATGAAAGGGATCCATTATTCTTGTAACCTGTGCCCCAGGCAACCTCGATGCTGTTTTGCTTCCTCTGAACTTCTGCCATTGAAGAAAAGCTAATTAGGAGTCAGAAAGAGGTTAAAGTTCCCCCAAAGACACACTTTCAAACAAAGAGTGGGGGGAAAAGTTTTCCAGGCTTGGCAATCAGATGTGGTTTTGATAGTCATTAAGGTGACCCTGAGTTCACCTTCAAGCAAGATCCTGAGAAAATTGGTGTAAGACTCAATCTATTTTTCACTCATTGAATTTAAAGGAAATGGGGGGGGCGGGGGGGCAAGGATCTAGACACAGCTGCCTGGCCTGGGTAAATCATTAAGGCAGCTGCTCTCTCTTTGAGGGCTGTAGGGTCTAAGGATCCTTAAACCCGAGTTCTGAATTTATACACGTATGTAGTTTCCTGTGATTATTGCAGTATTAGTTTAAATGAAAAGAGTTTTTGAAAATGCGTGTGACATGTTGACCAGCGTTCACCTAGTGTCACTATCTATTCAAATAGTCCCTTTCCGGGGGACTACAGGCCTACAGGATTGGTGAGACACTGAGCCCTTTGCCACTAAAAATTGCCTCAAGCTGAGCCTAGCTTCAGGAAGGAAGGCTGCGGAGAAAATGTAGTGGGTGAAACATTCACTGCACAGGCATGAGGACCTGAGTTCAGATCCCAACACCCACACCGAATGGGTAAAGACACGACCACCAGGGGGCGCTGGCTCACTAGACTCGCTGAACAGGCAAGCTCTGGGTCCAAGTAAGAGGTCCTACCTCAGAACATAAAGTGGACAGCAATTGGCATTGACCTCTAACCTCCCTACATACGCAGGCATACATGCACACGCGTGTCTGCATACGTGAAAGCATATATGCTAACATGCAGGCACCACACATACATGTGCAGAAGAAATCATTGTCCTCATGTCGGGTTTTGCTGCCGTTCTTCGTGAAGAGGCGGGCGGGTGGATGCTGTCAGAACGGGACCCAAGGAAAATCGCTCCTTCTCCGTCGGCCTTGAGTCCTGCTCCCGATGGTCACTCTGGGGTCCCTCACTCTGAGCCTTCCATTTCTGTAAGGCCTTTCCCTGTGTTCTCACGTGACTACCGAGCATTGTCCTAAGATGGCGACTTCTGGTCCAGCATCTCTACCTCCTTTTTCTCTGTACCACTTCCTCTCTTTGAGAGGAGGGGACACTTTTAATCTTTTAATCTTATAGTGTCACTGGCCTTTGAGCCTCAGGAATGAAGTTGATCTCAGGTTGAACTGTAAATGAATTCCTAATGGATCAGAGGGGAGATTAGCAAGTACTCAAAGTGCTCAAATGGCTCCTTGGGAAGCAAGAATGGATGTGCCAAACAGAAGATACAAACACATCTCTGCCGAATGGGACTGGGGGATTTCTTATCAGACGTAAACCAACAAAGCCATATATTGCTGAGCAAGGCCGGAGGCCCATCTGACAGCCTTCTTTGGAGCTGCCACTGACTGGCCAAGCTATCAGATGCCATCCATCCCCATCGCTCCAGCTGCTTCCCCTCTTTCCATCAGCTGTCCAACACACCTGACTGCCCATGTTGCTTGTCTGTGTGGGGAATATGCACGGCTCATGTGAACACACCCTCTTTCCACCAGTTGTCCAACACACATGGCTGCCCATGTTGCTTGTCTGTGTGGGGAATATGCCCAGCTCATGTGAACACAAACCTCCTGGAGGTCTTGTGATCGCTTTTTTAATATTGAAAACATATAAGCAAGCACCATGGTTATACAATGGTATGAAGCAAACTGAACAAATCTACCACCTCTGGGAACCCAAGAAGTGTCTGAGGCTGGAATAGAACAGATGTCCCAATGGAACTGGTCCACAGTGATCCATCGTGGGTGATAGGCAGAGATACTCTGATGATAGCTGTCATGTGGTCAGTAATTACAGGAAGTAAAGCCTTTTCACCACCACGAGGTGAATTGTTTACCTCCTAAAAAATGTATTGACTGCCGGGCAGTGGTGGCACATGCCTTTAATCCCAGCACTTGGGATGCAGAGGCAGGTGGATTTCTGAGTTTGAGGCCAGCCTGGTCTACAGATGAGTTCCAAGACAGCCAGGGCTATACAAAGAAACCCCATCTCAAAAACAACAACAACAACAACAAAAAATGTATTGACATCCTATATACTTCAACTTATAGTGTGTCTCCATTTTGTAAATACAGTCATCAAAGAGGGAGTTAGTTAAGCTACAATTAAGTCACATTTGTACAAGGTGGGCTCACAATCCAATGTGACTGTGTCCCTATAACAAGTGAGAAATTTGAACAGAGACACTGAGAGGAGATGCCATATGAAGATGGAGGCATGATTGAAGTGATGTCGCAACCCAAGAAACAGCTAGGGCTGCCAGAAACTAGAACAGGCAATGAAGAACCCTTCCTTAATGACCCCAGAGGGTCACAGCTTCTAAGACCTTGGTTTGAACTTCTATCCTCCAGAACGAGTGCCCGGTTTGTGGCAATTCGTTTTAGCTGCTCTAGAAAGCTCATACATTATGCTTTTGAAGAAATAGTCAAATGGTTCCACACTGAGGCGTATCCTACCTGGGGTTAGATCCCAGAGGGATGTATGAGGAGGAGGCTTGCTGTCAGTGAACGTGAAGTCTTACCCCGGTATATCTGGGCTGATTTAACATACTGAAACCTTGGAACTCAGCAAGAATTAGACAGGAGAGTAAAGCAGGCTGTGACTACAGTTGTGTGGCTTCATGACTCACAGTTCAGGCCCAGCTATCTGCCCCAAAAGAACTTGCCTGCTTAAGGGAGGCCTTGGAAGAGAAGGAAGAGCGACACAGGGTGGCTGTTTGCTATGCTGTAGCTGTGCTGGCTTCTGGGTTGGCAGAATGTCCCGGAGGAAGAGAGGGTGAAGTGTAAGCACGTGCTGGTTCTCCTCATGTGTGGGACGGAAGCAAGAGTCCATATTACATCTGTGTGAAATGGTTCTTTTCAGGACCCCAAATCACACTGAACCATTTCCCCATGTCCTGAGTCTCGCCCACACATATAAGCTATGTAACTGCTCTGCTACTCAAGCCAGACATCTATCATCGCCCTTGGTTTTTTTCTTTCCTTCCATCCTTCCTCCCACATATCAGACAACTCCACAGAAAGGCTAGAGACAGAGAGAGCTCTGTCAGTAAAGTGTTGGGTGTACTCCTGGTTAGTATTTTTGGTCAACTTAATGTGAACCAGAGTCATCTGGGAAGGGGAACCTCAGTCAAGAGAATGCCCTCATCAGATGCCTCTAAGTAAATCTGTAAGGCATTATTATCTTAGTTAGTGATTGATGAGGGAGGGCCCAGCCCATTCTGGGTGGTGCCAGCTCTGGGCTAAGGTTATATAAGAAAACAGACTGAGCAAGCCATGGAGAGTGAGCCAGTAAGAAGTGTTCCTCTGAGGCTTCGGTTTCTGCCTCCAGGTTCCTGCCCTGACTTCCGTTCATGATGAATTCTGATTAAAACATGTAAGCCAAATAAACTCCCCCCCAATTTACTTTTGATCAGGGCATTTTTTTTTAATAACATTAACAGAGATGGATAGCATGCATGTAAAGTAAAATCTCAGAATCCACATGAAGAACTGAGCACAGAGGTGTGCACCTGTAGTCCTAGTGCTGAAGAGGGGGGCGTGGGCGGATCCCCAGCTCCACAGA
>NW_022196904.1:188932777-188937723 GCF_008632895.1 Mastomys coucha
GGGGGGCGTGGGCGGATCCCCAGCTCCACAGAGGTGTGCACCTGTAGTCCTAGTGCTGAAGAGGGGGGTGTGGGCGGATCCCCAGCTCCACCCATGTCACTCAACAGACAGTCACAAAGAGAATGCGGGGCTGGAGAGATGATAGCTCAGCGGTTAAGAGCCATCCCTGGCTGTTCTTTCAAAGGGCCTGGGTTCAATGCCCAGCACCCACATGGCAGTTCATAACTGTCTATAACTCCAGTACCAGGGGATCTGACACCTTCACACAAAGGATACAAACAGGCAGAACACTAGTATGCATTAAATAAAACATTACAAAGTTAGAGAGATGGGGAGGGGCGAGGAATGCCCTGCCGTTGGATCTCGTGGAGGTTCTTTCTCAGTTGAGGCTTCCTCCTCTCTGATGACTCTAGCTTGTATTAAATTGACATAAAACTGTCCAGTCCAGATGACATCAACTGGGGACTTCCAAGGTCATGGGAGCATTTACTAAACAGTCTACTGTCTGTTAGCTCTATCTTGGGGTGGAAATTCACTTGAGTATTGGTCTCTTATTTCCTCGTTAGCCTGTTTTTTAGCATGCATGTTCTTTATCAGTTCAGGTAGTGTTTTAGAGTTTCTATTACTGCAATGAAACACCATGATCAAAAAGCAAGTTGGGGAGTAAAGAGTTTATTTGGCTTACGCTTCTACATTGTAGTCCATTATTGAAGAAATCCACAATAGAAATGCAAATAGGGCAGGGAGCTAATAGAGGCAGGAGCCGATACAGAAGCCATGGAGGAGTGCTGCTTACTGGCTTGCTCTTCTTGGCTTGCTCAGCCTGCTTTCTTATAGAACCTATGACCACCAGCCCAGACATGTTACCACACACAGTGGTTGGGCCCTCTCTCATCAATTGCTAATTAAGAAAATGCCCTAGAGCCAGATCTTACAGAGGTATTTTCTCAGTTGAGACTTCCTCCTCTCTGATGACTCTAACATTTGTCAAGTTGCCACAGAATTAGCCAGTACAGGTGGAAGCCCTACCCCTGCAGTGCTAACCTTTAGGTGTGCACCTGTCAAAGACAACTCAGGAAAGAGAAGGGGGGGAATATGGCTTGGCATTGGGCACAAGCAGTTTGCTCTGTTCTAGCTTCACTCACAGCAGATCTGTTATTTCCATTTGAGTTCTGAGCCTCTACCTCCAGAGATTTAGGGAAAGTTTGTAACCAGTGCATTTCCTTAAGCTTTCAAATAATCAAAGTGGCCAGCTGTGACCCTTCTCCAGCTAAGAGCTGCTTCTTTCAGACCTTGCCTTGCCACAAATAGCCACACCTCTCTCCAAGCTCCCGCTACTAGCCACGCCTCTCTCCAAGCTCCTGCTACTAGCCACGCCTCTCTCCAAGTTCCTCCCTCCTTCAAAGACTGGCCCACAAGATGCTGACGGACTTGGGGAGGGGGTTTTCTCTACTTACCTGCTTGTAACAGAGTTGAATAATGGAGGAGGACTGAAAGCACACCATGCCTCGGTCTTATTTTTTAACTCCTTCCTGCAGTCTGGTTCCCTTAATTTTTCACTGGCTCTTACTCCCATTCCAGAAGACCCGTTCGTGTGTGGATTGACCAGACAATCCTATTTGTTATATGTTTACAAAAAGCCAAGTTGCAAAGTAGCGCCACAAAGAACTTACTGCAACTCTCTCCCTTTAGTTTTCAGTCAAACTGCTTCTTTCTTCCGGCTGAGAGCAACAGGGGTCAGCCATCCAGCTTCTCCTCCCTATGAGTTCATCAGTTCAGTAGACTGTCTCCTTTGCCTCAGTTTAGAAAGATCAGGGACTGGGGATGGTGAGATGGCTCGGCGGGTAAGAGCACCGACTGCTCTTCTGGAGATCATGAGTTCAAATCCCAGCAACCACATGGTGGCTTACAACCACCCATAATGAGACCTGACTCCCTCTTCTAGTGCATCTGAAGACAGCTACAATGTAGTTATGTATAATAATAAATAGATATTTGGGCCGGAGCGAGTGGGGCCGACCGGAGCGAGCAGAGGTCCTAAAGCCAATTCCCAACAACCAGATGAAGGCTCACAACTATCTATACAGCTACAGCGTGTACTCATATATATTAAATAAATAAATAAATAAATCTATAAAAAAAAAAAAGAAAGAAAGATTAGGGGCTAAACTCATGAATACATGCTGAATTGGTTGAATAGGTTGAAAGCCCCCAGAAATTGACACAGTTGCTCCACGGTTTGCTATATGATTGTAATAGCTGTTCGTTTTGCTACATGTAGGTGCCCTGATAACACTTTGCAGCTGTCTTTCACTGGTGGATGGAGTTGCTGGGGAAAGAGGGTCAGATGCTGAAGTTCTTTGTTGACTATACCGAGAGATTTAACCCTCCTTTGTACCGAGGTGTGTCCAACTATGCAAGGAACAGTTTAACTGAGTAATTCTATAACCATTGCTGCCACAGGGCTTAGATTACTCAATAGCTGCAAAACAAGTGGAATATCTATGAAAATTGGTGCTCGAAATCCATATGATGAGAATCTAAAAATAATATAATGTATTTAGATGACTGTAGGTGTGCACACACATTGAGTTGAGATATTATCTTGATTCTAAGAGTTATAGATTAGTATTTCATGCAGCAACTTGCCTTTACCTTTCAGAAACTGATGTGGATATAATGTTTCTTGTCAGGAGCCTCAAGTCGGAATTTTACAATGAGGTTTAGTTGCTGAAGCCTTAAATTGTAAGGGCCAGCACTCTGAAGGAAAGTGGATATTTCAGCCACAAAAAATGATTAAAATTTCCGAGAAGGAAAACTACGGATAGAAATGATGTAGTCGAAGATTTAAAAATGTGGGCAAGAGACTTTTTAATGTTCTCAGCCTACATGATTAATACTTGAGAGCCAAATTTAGGGGCATTCCACCCAGAAATAATTATGTTATCCAATTTCTGCTCGCCTAAGTAGCAAGCTTATTAAAAATGAATGAAGTAATCAGGCAATCTCTGTGTGTGCGTGAGTGTCTCATTAATGTTTCACTAGACAGCAGTAGGAGAAACTGATGCTACAGTACCTAGGAAACACCAAGGCTGCTATAACTCCACAAGAAATAAATGGACTTGAAACACAAAGCTACTTGATAACCTTCCAGTAAACACAGACTGGAAACAGAAAAGGTAAAGGTGTCTCAAGGTGTATCCACTACACAATTTGAAAACATGAAATGAAATAGGGCTATTCTTCCCCCCCCCCACTCACTTTGATGATACAATGAGACAAACTTAAATATGATTTTGGGGGGGGGTCTCAGGTCCCAAAGAAGTGATTGTACTGTTGCAAAAAGTTTGATGAGGTTTGGTCTATTGCTATGTGATATGTTTATAAAAAGATAAAGATGGGGGGCTATGTTCTATGGAGGTGTGGTGAGGTATGGGGAAAGGAATGTCTCAGCAGGCCCATGCCTAGGCAGCCACAGGACAGTATAGTATAGAATAGAGTTTATTAAGGGCATGGGGTGGGGAGTTAAGAGGGTAGTAGAGGCAGAGAAAGGCAGAGAGAAGGAGAGAGAGGAAGAGAGAGAGAGAGAGAGAGAGAGAGAGAGAGAGAGTAGAGGAGCAGAGGCAGGCCATGAGCACATGGAGAGAGAGGGAGGAAAGGAATGGGGAGAGGGCAGGAGCAGGAAAGGAAGAGGAAGAGCAAGAGAGAGAGGAGGGGGCAAGCAGCCCCTTTTATAGTTGGTCAGGTCTACCTGGCTGTTGCCAGGTAACTGTGGGACAAAGCTTAAACAGAATGCTAACCCTATGTATTATAATGCTAAATTCTTTAAGGAAGGTCTAGGCCAAGGAGTCATGCCTCCTGTTTGCAAGCTTTTGTTGAACAAACCTTATTCCTTGATTTAAAATTATTGGTTAAATAAAACTGGTGACAGCCAATTACTGGAGGGATTAGAAGTAGGTGGGTTTGAAGGAGGAGAGATGAGAGGAGGAGGAAGAACAGGAAGAGAAAGTAAGCCTCCATAACCGGTGAGCAAGTGGCCAGGGGCATAGGGCTTCTAGCTGGGGTAGCTGGGCCAGCAGTCAGAAGGGTAGATTAGGGGTTAGCCCCGCCCCCCGCCCAACCACGGGCTAACCCCGCCCCCACAGCCACATCCACAGTGATTGTCAAAGCCAAATAAAATAGCCATAGTCTGAGTGTCATTTAAGCTGGTCGGGATAAGCTTACATTGCTTGTACTACACACATCCTAAGTTCTGTTTGAGGAGAACCCTGTCTCAACAGCAGCAGTTGACTTTCAATCTGGATAAATCTCCATTGGGACTGCATCTTCTGTGCATCTCAGGGCGTTTAGCAGTCCATCATGCACTAGATGTCAGTCACAGGGCCTGCCTAGTCTTGGCAACCAAAAATGCCTCTCCATACCTTAGCCAGTGTCTCCCGGCCTTTCCATTGAGTGCTGCTGAAAGATGTTACCCCTTTACAATCAGTACCATGAGGATTCAAACAGCCCGTTTCCAGCCAGACCAAGGACCTACCCACAACATAAAACACAAGGATTAACTTGCAATTATTTGGTCAATTTAGACTTCGCAGACAATTAAACTAGTTAATTCAGATCAGAATTTCTTCTTTGGGATTTGACTTATCAGGACTGGAATCTAAATTAACTCAATTAGTGAACCAGCTGCGACTTCTTAATTCTAACGTGCGGTTTCTAGTTCAGGAGGACCTCAAGTGCAATAGTCAGGTCTAATAAAGCAAGGGGCAGCAGCATCTGCTTAGTGGGTGAGCTCTCTCTCTCTCTTTCTCTCTCTCTCTCTCTCTCTCTCTCTGTCTGTCTCTGTCTCTCTGTCTTTCTCTCTATCTCTCTGTCTGTCTCTCTGTCTGTCTCTGTCTCTCTGTCTTTCTCTGTCTCTCTGTCTCTCTCTCTCTCTCTCTCTCTCTCTC
>NW_022196904.1:188937733-188944255 GCF_008632895.1 Mastomys coucha
CTCTCTCACACACACACACACACACACACACACACACACACCGAGGCTCCTTCCTACTGGATCTGATTTGGATATGCCTCATTTCTTTCAATGTGAGTCTCCTCCTGAATATCTGTTTACTTGACGGTAAAAAGTGCTGTGTTTTAGAGTCAGATACAACTGTTCAGACTCTGCATGTAGCACGCCTCCTGGGGAAGGGTGGGGTAGAAGACTTAGGTTAAAGTAATGGATGAGGAGGGATGTTCTGTTTTTCAATGCACGATGAGCCTTTGCAAGTCATTTAAAATCCAAAGCAGGGCTATGTTATAGCTCAACGTAGAATGTTTTGCAGGCATGAGTCCTTTTGTTCAGTGCCTAGCATCATATAAACCAGGCAAGGTGCTGTATGCACACCTGAACCCCAAGGAAGGGGAGGACTTAGAACCAGGAGTTCAAGACCATCCTCACCCGTGTAAAGAATTAAGCATCAGCCTAGGCTATATGAAAGCCTGTCTAGAACAAACTGATATGAACTCTAAAAGTGCCCGGTCCTTGATAATATCCTTGAGCCACTATGTAGGAGCCATTTAGTGTGTTTGTGTGTTTGTGTGTGTGTGTGTGTGTGTGTGTGTGTGTGTGTGTGTAAGAGAGAGAGAGAGAGAGAGAGAGAGAGAGGTACAGGTCCTTCCATACCCTACCTTTGTAGAACAAAATCATATTTATTAGCAGAAAATGATTTTAAAAAGGTAAATCCAACAAAATGAAAGTATAAAATACAAATAATCTGCTGTGGGAAGCTAGCTAAGATACTGAATTTTTATCCCATATGATTTTTATTTTCTTGTTCATATTTTTCATATGTCCTATATGGTTTTTAGTTTGGAAAAATCACTATAATTTTTCTATTATTGAAAACGTCATCGTTACGAGCAAGAAATTTAGATCGACAGCTAGGAACTCTCTGCTTCCTACAGCTCTTTCCCGTGACCACTGCGCGGCTTCCCGCCGACCACGCAGCTCCTGACCATGCAGCTTCCGGCTGACCACGCAGCTCCGGACACCGACCACGCAGCTCCTGACCACTGCGCAGCTTCCCACCGACCACGCAGCTCCTGACCACTGCGCAGCTTCCCGCCGACCACGCAGCTCCAGTCACAGATCTGAAGCTGCAGCACACATTCTAAGGACAGGTCAATCATTTTTAGTCAAGAGGTCCCCCCGCCCCCAGTCACGTACTCGTTAGGTCAGCCTTAGGATCATCTATGTGTGGCTTCTTCCTCATGCCACCCTGATGCACGTCGTGAGCCATAAGTGTGGTTTGGCTTGTTATCAGATACGTGGACCTTAGTGTCAAGGAGGATTGAGGATTCATGAGCTACCTGGTGCAGTGGTTCTCAACCGTCCTCACACTGTGACCCTTTAATACAGTTTCTCATGCTGTGGTGAGCCCCAACCATAAAGTTATTTCTGTTGGTGCTTCTAACTATAATTTTGCTAGTGTTATGAGTTTTAATGCAAATATGTGATATGCAGGATGATCTAAGAGACCTCTATGAAGGGGTCATCAGATGCCAAAGGAGTCATGACCCCCAGGTCGAGAACCATTGGCTTAATGTATACAGCCCTAGCAAGCCTGTTGAACTCACAGAAAAATTGGAGAGAACCAATCTCCATGTGTGCACTATGGCATGCACAGGTACATACCCTGTAATAATGATAAATACATTTTTTTAAGAGCTCAGAAACTGAAAGCTCAAATAAAAAACTATGGTGGGATGAGAAGCAGAAGGGCAAACACCCCTAAAATTGAAGGATGTGGGTGTCAGCCTTGGCGAGAAACACGTAGCTGAACCTCACCATGCGCAGAGGGCCTTGCCTGCATTAAGACACACCCCTGATGAGGCAGACAGATACAGGATCTTTTAAGCCCACGAGACTCCCATTCGTTTTGGTTCGCACACACCTTTGTAGTAATGTACTTAGCAGCCTACTTCTTTCACCCCCTATGTGCACCCATCCCTCTGCACATGTTGGGTGAAGCTTTTGCTAAGTTGCCTAAGCTCTGAGAACAGGCTGTGCTACCAGCCTTTGCCCAGATTCCCTTGAATAAATATACTGATAACACACACACACACACACAGAGACACACACACACACACACAGACACACACACGCACAGTTGTTCAATTTCAACTTGCCTTTCGACACAATTGCTGGGTGCTGCTTATCTCCTGCTTGGAACAGTTATCAATATTTCCCCTTATCAATATTCTTATCTCTGCACCTCTCCAGACCTGCCCTAAACTTTAGTTGTTCAGTTACTTCCAGTCCCTGCTAAATACCTCTGACCACCCATCTGCAGGAGCGGTCTGTGTGGTCACTCCATTTTGAGATCTAACATAACTGGTCAACTTTTCTCCATCAGAAGCATGATGAACTCTCCTCTCTTCTCCTTGCATCCCTCTCTTGCCCCTGGGGATTTGAAGTCCTGCCTATTCCTTCCACCCAGTAATTGGCCAATGGCTTCTTTACTGGCAGATCAAGAACCAATTGGAGAACAGGACCTTAGCATCAGAACCGCCCCTACATCCATACCTAGCAATCTTTAAGCCCCTCTACCCCACATCTACATCAGGCTATAGGTACCATCCTTCTATGGTAGTGTGAATACCCACTCTCTGGCAACAATCAAATATAGTTTCTATCCCAGTGTATTAAGGCATGAAGACTAGGAAGGCAGAACTCGGAGTGTGTAGAGAGAGGTGAAAGTGTACTCTCTCACCAATTGGATAACTAACCATCTTATGCAGAACTGGATATGCATGTGATTAAAATCAGAAGGGATATGTACAGCTGAAAAATGATTGTGTAGCCTGAACTACTTTTACTAAAGTAAAACCACCCAAAGTATACTTCTTTGTAACCAGTTCCCTTGTGTCTCGTGACCCATGAAAAGCAACTCCAGACAGTACTCGGCCCTCTCAAATGCCCTCACAGGTTGCCCACTGTCTATCTCCACAGCATCCCTCTTTAATCTGTTTTATCACATTGTTCAAATTACCTTGCTTCTTTTGAGAATCTGTGTGAACTGTTATTTTCAATTCTTTGGACAAGAGATCAAGAACCTGAGATATCCAGCCAACCACAGGACACGCTTACAGTACTGTAGCAGTTTGCTAGAACAGCGAGCCAGCAGCTGAGGCCTCGGAACACAGGCGAGGGGGTGGGCAAAGGAAAAGGATATGCAGTTGGGTTATGTGACAGACAATGTGAAATCACACTGTACATGCTCCTGTTTTGAAATCTTGCATCAGAACCAGAGGTCAGGAGAGGGTCGGTCACCAGAGACCCACTCAGAGTGACCTGGGTATCTTCGGTTATTACAAAATGAAATGTGACCTTGGGACACAGCTTACTTCAGCAATTTAAAGAGTACATCTGGGACTCATCACAGTTTGGATGCAGAGCCAAATTCTGTCCAAGGTTTTTATAAGGGACTCAGGATGAATTGTGTGAGTGAATGCCCGTGTAGTCCCTAATCTCTATCTTTGTCACTGACAAAGGAGGATGACTGTAGGGGACATTTTCTCTGTCTCAAGTCTTGCCAGAACTCGGAAAGATTCATCACCCGCCCAGAATAACCAGTTGTTTACACTGATAATTTTTTGAAAGCTCTTGAAGTGCTACATTTCATTGTATCCCAGGACTTTCTTTCTCCTTTCTTAATTAGGGAGATTACTACTTGAAAAATGAGCGTGTTTTTATTGCAAGGGGAATTATAAATCTTATAAATTTAAGCTAGGAATCAAAGCCCCACTGAGTTGGGAGGAAATCAAAGGACTATAAAGTCTCTCTCATTCCTTCTCCCCTGGGCAGTTCGACTCTTCTGATGTCAGCCTCGGCCTGCATTCTTGTCATAATGGGCTGAACTCTGAAGATATGCAAAACGAAACACTGCTAATGATACGTGCAATGCCAATGCTTACAAATATTTAATACGTCATAGGGGAGAAGATTGTTACTAAACCCCTTGGAGTTTATCAACTTCCAGGACTGAACATCTTAGAAGGTTGTATCCAATTGAAGAATTAATTTTTGAAAACTCCCAATTAAAGGGTGATAGGAAACTTCCAGAATTCAGTATGATAGAAATTAGAATTTCATATAAAAATGAGTACCAGTCCCTCTGTGCAATTGTCAGTCTGCATATTTTCTTTCACTCCTTCCTAGAAATAAAAGAGAATTACTTCAGAGAGCAGTGGTCGTTATCCATTCTACCCAGAGAAGTAATTACCATACTAGGTATTCTCATAGCATGAAGCATGGTACCCTGACTGGGGGAATGTTTCACTTCTACCTCAGCTAAAAGATGAAATTGTTCTCACTGGAAGTACTGAATCAAATAGTTTCTTAAAAACCACAGAAAAGCTTTCTGTGTAAATGCAAGAAGGGGGGGTGCATTGTAAACTTTTAGGGAATATTAAGAATGATGAAGACTGTGTCTTTCTCTAGACTCTAAAACATAGCTTGTGTGGTGGCCATTCCTTCCTACTAAAGGAGAGTGGAGAGAAGGCCATTGTCTTCAAGCGAGTCTCTGGACACAGTTGCCCAGCTGTAAGTTTTTTTTAACTGCAAAGGCCGAGCCCAGTTTCATTTTCTTTCACATCTGTGACCAGTTAACAGTGTTTGAGAAAAGACCTTGTTCCAAGAATGCACACCATATGCTTGATGTCATCTGAGGAAGGAAACTAGTTCTCTGCTGTCTCTACCAGCAGCCTAGAGCTATAATAAACGACCTTGCTTGGCCAGCAGGGCCACTCTGTCTTCAGTGTAAGCTTGGCCCTGAAGTTATCGACACTCTTCTTTTTTTTTTTTTTAAACTTTTATTGCATTATGATGAGAAAAGTTACATGATTTCAATTTATCTAAATTTGTTAACATTTACAAACATATTTTAAGTAAATAGAATTAAATCACATTCTTGTTTCCCTTTTGTACCCCAACTCCTCCCAGAGACCCCCTTCAATACCTACAATATCTTTTTTGCCATATTCCTTAAGATTTGTAAAATATTATAACAATAAAAATAAGTATTATAAAAGTTGTTTGATATAAAGCAACAATCAATTTAACAGTCTTATGTAGACGCTCATCTACAGCAATAATGAAAATACATTTTTCTCAATATAAATTTTAAATAACTCCAAACATATTAACTGTATACTTCAAAATAATACATCACTACTAGTATTTTCTTAAATGAACATAAATATATAAAGTCTTTATCGACAATCTTCTTAAAACAAGATCTATATGTACTTTTAATTATGTATATGCACGTTGTCTGAGTGAGGGTGTGTGCGTAGGAGTGCAGTTGCCTGTGAAGGCCAGAAGAGGCCTTGGATCCACTAGAGCTGGAGTTACAGGCAGTTATAATTGCCTGAGATGGATGTTGGGAACTGAAGCTGGGTCCTTTAAAGAGAGCTGTATGCCTCTTAACTGAGCCATGTCTCCAGCCCCAAGATCCATGATATTTGTTCATAAAGACCTGCTAAGGTCTCTCTTAGAAGCCATGGATGATGTAGATTCTGCCTTTTAAGATTATATCCAGCCATGGGATTGTTTTCTGTGGGGGTGCTCCCTGAGTCACGCTGCCTCAACATTTACCTTCCTACGTTATTAACTACCTAACCACTGACTGACAGCTAGTCCAATAGCTTCGGTTGTTGCCCAAGGCCAAATGGGAAGAGTGACCCCACTTTAATCTCTCACTGGATGCTGGCCAAGGAAGAAGCATCTCATCCACTCAAAGTTTTGTGACTTACGTAATGAAGCACTTTCTGAGGCTCATTAAGAAGCGAGTTCTATGCACGCTGCAGCGCATGCAAAGACACACATGTGGGTTTTTCTCACTACTGATTTAACAGGTTGTCATTTGTTTGTTTATTTTTAAGCTATTGAGTCATTTACTTATGTGTAGTTTTCATTTTTTCCTGTATGTGTCGGGTGTGTGGATGTGTGTGTGATGTGTGTGTGTTTCGCGTGTGTGCACGTGACTGTTTAATGTGTGCAGAGGCCAGAGGAAGGCATCCTGTGCACTCTTTATTATTCTTTACCTTATTTCTTTGAGGCAGACTCTTTCCCTGTACCTGGAGTTCAAATTTCATCAGCTAGGCTGGAAGCCAGTGAATTCCAGTTCAAAACCTTCTAGGGTTACAGGCAGCTGTGGGGCCACACCCAGCTCCTTACTTAGGAGCTGTAAGGAGCTGGGAGCTGAATTCTATCTAGTCCTCAGGCTTACGTGGCAAGTGCTTTGAGCCACTGAGCCATATCTCCAGCCCTTTATTTGAAGCTAGACTGGCCTCAGTTTTGCTACATAGCTATGATTGACAATCCTCCTGACTCATTGTCCCAAGTGCCGGGATTACAGCTATGTACCACAACACCCAGCTAAGCTGCCATTTATAATAATGACAGTTCCACTCCATCATAGTTACCTCACCCTATCTATATTGTATACATAATTACATTTAATTGTCATGG
>NW_022196904.1:188944265-188948574 GCF_008632895.1 Mastomys coucha
TTTTTCTACACAGGGTTTCTCTGTACAGCCCTGGCTGTCTTGGAACTCACTCTGTAGACCAGGCTGTCCTGGAACTCACAAATCTGTCTGCCTCTGTCTCCCAAGTGCTGGGATTAAAGGCATGTGCCACCACTGCCCAGTGCCATTCTTTCGCTGAGGAGAGATTTCTGTAGGAAGGTTTGCATCTCTGTTAGATTACAGTATGCCAAAGTTTGTACATGAAATACATGAGTACATAAAGCAAAAAGACAGTGGTTTGGTTTGGTCAGTGCTGCTCAGAGCTGATCTGTAGAATGGCATCAATCTATGGTATTTGTAATATCAGTCTATGATGCAATGAAGGTAGGCCCTGAGAATAAGCATTTGAGAACTGTTAAAGTAATAGTTTAGAGAATAATGATAATAAATACAGCACCCCATTTGGGCTTTACATTTTATGTTGGTAGTTCATATATGGTGTATCTATAAAGTTCCATTCTGGGGGGTCCAGAGATGACAAACAGTTAAGAGCACTGGCTGTTCTTGCAGAGGACTGGGGTTCAGTTCCCAGCACCCACGTCAGGAGGCTCACAAACACATGTAACTCCAGTTCCATGGGATCTTATGTTCTCTGATAGCTGATGGTACCTGTACCCATGTGCACAGAACACATATGTACACATACACATAATTAGAAGGACTAGTCGGTATCTTATCATGTTAGGCATTCTGGAAAACATGCATGGGTACATACGTTGTCCAGGGTCTCTCTTCCAAGTACCAGATTTTACCTCTTCATCCTGCCTCAAGAAGAGCCTTAGAAGAAATGCCACCTTGCTCTGTTTTCTTGGATACTCTGCCACACCCTTCACCACGTAGTTAGAGAAGGATTGCTTTTGGTCACTTGGGATTACACACACACACACACACACACACACACACACACACACACACTTACTTCATTTTAATAGGTTGTTAATGTGATTTTCCAGTCACACTACTCCGCATCCCAGAATACATCCCATCTTTGTCCAGTCCTTTGACCGCACCCATGAGCATTGGGACACCCTGGAAAAACTTTTCCCTAGAACTATATGTGCACAACGAAGTCTGCCTTCAGGAATATTTGATGAACGTTAAGTGGACCAATTAGTCAACGGTGACCCATGAAGTTAGAAAAAAAATGTTTCCCAAGTTTTAATTTCTACTTTTCTTTCATGAAACAAAAGAAATGAAGTGTGGACATCCTGGCCAACCTGGCAGCAGCTCTGAGCACAGGGCTCATGTTAGAGATACTTGTCAGCACTGTGATTTTTTTTTTTCATTGCCCATCGAGCAAGTGTTGTGTCCTTCAGGTTACCGTGGTAGAGAATTTCAGAGAATAATGCAAGGTGATGTGTTTTCCAGGGCTCCTCTTAGGGCAGAATACAGACATATAATCTGGTACTTGGAAGAGACATCCTGGACAATTTATGTACCCAGGAATCGGGATTGGCTTATTCATGATTTCTCAGGGAAGCCATGCATTTAAAGAGTCAATTACTGTGGCTGGTGATAAAATGCTGCCCCTAGCAGAAAATGTTCTCTTGCAAAAGCTTTTAAAAGAATTCTTTCCCCATGCTCACATGCTATTTCTTTATTTTCAGAGGCGTGTCCTGGCTGCAGAAACATCTGGGTGCAGTAACACCTTCTCTGGAGTTGACAGGGTTGATTTTCTACTGGTTGGTGACAACTATGAATGCTTTGTGACAGAAGTCGAGAGAACTCAGTTTTGCAGTTGGCCCTGTCTCCAGAGACCAGTGTGAGAGCACAAGATGGGTCTTTTATGTACACTGCAGGAGTTACCAGGATGACTCAGAGGCCTAGGGACATCTTCCTTCAGAGCCTGAATGGGAGGAAGATGAACAGCTGGTGAAGTCACACCACAGATGATAATTCTCCTAGGCAGGTTGTAAAAGTCCACTGACAAACTCTGCAAGGCGTGGAAGACAGGGACCTGGAAGGCAACGTGGCTGCGTTCAAAGCCATTTATCAGGGAAAACATACCACTCGATGAAATGACGCCCTGCCTGTGACATGCTGGCCTGTGCATGAAGTGCGCCTTCCTGGTATGAGTGTGTGAGATGTAAACATGTAAACATGTGCACACATGTTTAATAAGGCAAGATGGCTATACACTCAAGTGGATCAAGGCAAAAGTTTGTGTCTGAGCTTGTCTTTCTGTTGATGAATCACATGGATGGCTAGTTAGTTCTTGTTTAAAGTAAGAAAGGGGGAAATAACATTTATTTTGGACATATGTTGTAGGTATAGCTCATATGTTATTTTTATGAATCCTATTGTACAGTCCACAAAGTAAATGTATACAATTCAGTGTTAAATTATAAGCCCCAATTTTAGTATCCATATGCAAGCTTTGATTTTTTTTCAATAAAAGATGTCCATACTTAATAGCTAACTGCAAGAATCTAGAAACTTTAGATGTGCCTTGGCTCCAAATACAAAGACACATTCTTCCTTCTAAATGGGCTAAAACACTCAGATAGAATAGATAACAAATAACAGACCAGGAGAAACATCCAGCTTTCTCTCCATCCCCCCACCCCCGAAGCCAACCTCACATTTTAAAATATGTAGAATATTAAAAAGGCAGATTATACTTTTTCTAAATTCAATTAAGTAGTAATAGGGGAGGTTGAAGCCTTCAAGATCTGAGATAATGAATGGTACAGGGCAAGTCTTTCTGCCTCAGGCAGCCCAGGCTAAATAAGAGGCTTTCATTCAACCTGGTAATGGGAGGCATCCATCTCCCACGTCTCTGAGCCCAGCCTTAAACTCTTCCTCAAGTGGAGAACATTATTAAACGCTTAAAGAAGACTGAAGTCACAGAAAGACATTTCCCTGGCTCATGATAAAATAGATTAATCAATGGAGACAATTTGTACATTATCTTCAGAATGGGAATAGAGAGTGGCTTTAAATATTCCGGGTCCTCAGAGCCTACTTATAAATAATACTCCTAGCACTGCCTCCAAGTTCTTCACTAAAATGGCCCTGTAGGCACATGGGAGTGGTCCGTATGTAAGCTATTTTATGTGCCCATCAACAAGCAGGTATATAATAAATATATACACATGAGAAGATGAAAGACATTTACATAAAAGCCATCAAATATAAGAGAAGCTGCTACATTTCACCAGCCTGATTAATCTAACCTGTGGTATTTGTAATCTAATACATATATGTGGTTAGACTTAAAAATGTGTAGGAGAGGCAGCTCAGTGAGTAGGACAGAGCACTCACTGCGCTTCCAGGGGATCCCGTTGTTCCCTGCACTCAGGCCCAGTAGCTCACAACCACCTGCAACTTCTTAATCTGACTTTATCAAGCACATTCACACATGAAACACACACGGAGAGACACAATAAACAGAAGTGTGCATACTATGAACACAAACTCATTACTTATAGTTGTTAGATCTCTTGGGCCATCCAAATATCCAGAAATTTGCTAAAACTGGTCTATAGGAGGGTTTCTGGAAGTTAAAAAAAGGCCAGCATTCCTCAGGACTTGTGAAACTGGTTCCCATCTGCCAAAGGAGCCCATCTCCTTACCTCTGACAGAAGGAACATGCATGGTGCCTATCAAAGTCCACAAGGGCCTCAGGCCCCCTCACTGTCCCAGGTACCCGACACAACTCAAAGTCTCAGCCCTGGCATGCTGGCTTCTCACCTCCCATTTGTTTACTCTCTTTATAAAGGCAAAGTTCTTCCCCTGCCCAGGACATTGTCTTTACCATCCTGTCCCTCCCCCTCCCCCTCCTTCTCCCTTCCTCCTTCTCTCCCTCTCCCTGCCTCTCTCCCTCTTCCTTCTCTCCCTCCCTCTCCCTCTCTCCCTCTTCCTTCTCTCCCTCCCTCTCCCTCTCTCCCTCTTCCTTCTCTCCCTCCCTCTCCCTCTCTCCCTCTTCCTTCTTTCCCTCCCTCTCCCTCTCTCCCTCTTCCTTCTTTCCCTCCCTCTCCCTCTCTCCCTCTTCCTTCTCTCCCTCCCTCTCCCTTGCTCTCTCCCTCCCTTCCCTTTGCTCTCTCCCTCCCTCTCCCTTGCTCTCTCCCTCCCTTCCCTTTGCTCTCTCCCTCCCTCCCTCTCTCATAGTCTCTAACTCTCCTTCACTCTGGCTACAGGACTGTGCTCTACTCTCTGTTTCCTGCTTTGCTTTCTTTCTGCCTCCATTTCCCACTTCCCTAACTCTGGCTGCATCCAGTCTGCTGGCTGTGTTCAGTCTACTTTCTCTCTCAGCTCTGGATTTTTCCAGATGTCTCTCTCTCTCTCTCTC
>NW_022196904.1:188948584-188951084 GCF_008632895.1 Mastomys coucha
TCTCTCTCTCTCTCTCTCTCTCTCTCTCTCTCTCTCTCTCTGCCTCCATGCATCTCCCCACAGAGCAATGAAAACCTTAATCATGTCACTGAGTGGTTGGGTGTGCAGTTTCTTTGCTACATCCCCTCGGATGTATATCTTTGTTTAATTGGAGATTTCTTGGTTACCTCTAACATCCTTTGATAGTGAATTGTGCTTTGCTGGGAGCTTACAGAGCCCTTTGCATGAATGGTTTGGAGCCTGGGAGTAATTATAGGTTTTCACAAGGGCCCAGAGCTAAAACTTTAAGTGCTCTTGTTTTATACATTGTAAGATGCTTTATGGCCCTGGGTGTGTCTGTTGTATGCTATCTGTTCTGCTTCTGTGCCCTTTTAGAGTTTTCATCTCTGATTTAAGTAACGGGTGGTAAATAGTTATGGCATGCTCAGGAAGTCTCCCCCCCAAGGCTCAGCCTTTGGTCCCCAGCTGGCAGCACTATTTTGAGAAATTCTAGAAGCTTTAGGAGGTGGGACCCAACTAGAGAAAGTAGGTTATTGGAATTGGGTCATTGAGCCCCTGCCCTCTCTCCTGGTCTGCCATGAGGTGAAGGACTCTTCTGATATCCTCTCAACTCCTCCCACCACCTCATTCTGTTCATTGCACTGAGTCAGGAGACTTCCTTATCTGAAACTGTGAACCAGAATCCATCTTTCCTTCCTAAAGCTGTTTGTGTCTTGAATTTTCTATAAGCAATAAGATCCTACCCAGCACAGGAAAAGGTACAGGGCTCAGTGGGCAAAGCACTGGCCACATACACAGGAGGACCTGAGTTCAGAGCCCCAGAACTTACGTAAAGCTGGATAGAGCAGCCCTCAGGGGCAATCCCAGTCAGTGCTCCATGGGGAGACACAAGGGAGGCAGAGAAAGGAGGGTCCCCGAGGCTAACGCTCTATTTGTCTGCAGCAAGGAACTTTATCTCAAATGAGGTGCAAGAAGACCAACAACTAAAGTCCTCGGACTTCCACATGTCTCTGTGGCACACAAGTGCTTGCATGTGTGCACATACATACAGAAATTTTTCTTTCCAAAGGCTAACAAACTAGAGGGCATATTATTTCTTTTTTTTTTTGTACACAAATATGAAAATGTGCTGTGTGCTTTCTGACAGGTGGGTTGTGTGAGCCAGCTGGTGCACTGCTAAATGAGCTAGCTTTTAGTGCCAATGCGTTGGCTGAGGCAGCAACGTGAATTCATTTAATGGACATGGGCCAGAAAAGCCGTAAAGCGGTATTGTTATAACTTAATGGAACAAATTGTCAAGAAAATGTGGGTCAGGCCGGATGAGACTTGGCAAACAGCAGAATGTCTCTGTGCTTGCAAGCATCTCCCCTCACTCATCTGGACCCTCACGGAGCTCTTGGCTTCCTTGGCTGAAATGCAAATGTCTCAGCAGAGGGACTCATCAAACTTGTCACAGGTCTAAGCTCACTGACTGGTTAAATGTTTTGACTTACTTCACTTGGCTCATGAAATTCTTTCCTTAGGATCACACTGCCTTATCAGGCTGAGGAGACAGGACAGGAAACCTTTGCAACAGGGAAAGAATAAAAAAGATGACCTAGAGTCGGGGTCTAGTAATGCCTCCCAGACGGACGTAAGTCTGTTACTGCTTCCAAGACTACAGTCAGACATAGTGGCTCACAAACATAACCATGGCACTCAGTGGTTGAGGCAGGAGGACTGCTCTGGGTTCAAGGCTAGCTTGGGCTGTGTAGCACAATCCTGTTTCAAAAGCCAAGGAAGAAAGAGAAGCGAGGGAAGAGGGCGGAGAACGGGAGTAGAGTGGGGAGGGAAGAGGGCGGAGAACAGGAGTAGAGTGGGGTGGGGAGGGAAAGAAGGTGTGGGAGGAAGAAAGGGGGAGAGAAAGGAAAAAAACTGGTTTTAGTTAATCTGATGACCCTTTTATATCATATAAATCACTCATGAGAGGTTCATTGTAGACTGAAATTCCATGATTTTATTTTATAGTTGATTCTAATCTATGCTTTCTATGGCCTGCCCGTGAAACTTAATTTTTAACTTTTATTTTTCGGGACCCTGTGGCCATCTCTGTGCCTGACCTGGGCCTGGCTGTCCAGTCTGTATGGGTACTTGACCTGACTCTCCTGTTTGTATGAGTACTGGAACCTCACGGACTTTGGACCCAGGACACCTGGGTTCTACCAGTCACTGTGCTGTCAGCGAGCACTTAGCAGCTTCAGACATCCGTTTGCTTATCTTTTTATCCGTTTGCTTTAAGTGATGCTATTCTTCAGGAGGTTAGATAAGTTCCAAAGGGGTTTGCTAGAGCTTTCATGCTGATCACTCTGCGTGTAATACAGGGTTAGTGCACAGAGTTTATCTTTCTATCTTCAAGTGTATTTCTTCTCTTTCCTTGCCTTCCTGTCAGGGACAAACAGCATACACATATTTTCTACATTCCTGTCAAAGTCAGCAATCTCAACACTTGCATCATGACAGG
>NW_022196904.1:188957641-188958302 GCF_008632895.1 Mastomys coucha
TCAAAATACACACACACACACACACACACACACACACACACACACACGTTATTTGGGTGACAAGGGGCATTCATTTATGGAAAGGAAGTAAGTGACTTCCTCACCTCAAATACAAATTAGGTGTTTGCGTTGGGTAGTTTACAACGGCAATTCCAATGTACCTCTGCTTAACGGAACTAAGAGCATTTGGTAACAGGGCCATTCGAGGTTCCATCAGAACCCTGAGGTGCCAAAGCAAGCCATTGGCCTACACCGAATCTATGGACTACAATTCCCAGAAGGCCTTGCGACACGAACTGTGTGTCATCTCTGTGCGCCTCTTGGTCCAGGCGGTGAAAGCATGGCAGCTGCAGAGTCAGAGGTGGTTTCACCTCTGACTGTGGACACTGCTCCAGACACTTCAGGAACAGCCGCGGCCTCTGTAGCCGCAGAGGCGGCGGCGACCGCCAGGACTGGATCGCAAGCCCAGGTCTCCAAGGCCTCCCTGGCTGCTAAGCTCATGTCGCTGAGCGGCGTGTTCGCCGTGCACAAGCCCAAAGGGCCCACCTCAGCCGAGCTGCTGAACCGGCTGAAGGAGAAGCTGCTGGCAGGTACTGCCGCCCGGGTAGGGACCAGGCTGAGGACTTCGCCGCCGCACGGGGATTTTTATCTTTAGTCTTTG
>NW_022196904.1:188958312-188964552 GCF_008632895.1 Mastomys coucha
AGAGAGAAAAAGAGTGACGACGGAATTAACTCTGGACGAAAACCCAGGGCATCTTGGGCTTGGACTTAGCCAAGTGTAGACTCTTTCAACAGTGGCCTTTTGAGCCTCTCACAGGAAGTATGTGTAGAATTGGGGGGCCAGTCAGCATACACAAGTTTCCACCCTGGTGCTTGCAGCCCAGTTTTCTGTAGTTTGATCCTCCCAGGGTTTTTGTTTGGCTCTTACGAGTGAGTCCCACCGGAGGAAACGCTGGCTCTGTACCCTTAAGTTGCAAACTTAAAAGTTTATTTGAAAAGCACATAGGCTGAGTTAGCTAGGACTTAGAAAGGATACCCCTTCACCTCTTAGGTGGTGTGGCAATTCATCTTCTATACGAATACAGGTTCCTAATCCCATACTTGCAGACCCTGAAATTCTGAAGATCTGGGATGTATTTTGGAAATTGCTCTCTATTGCTCTGGATTCTGCCTTTTTTTTTTTTTTTTAAATAGATTGTTTTTTGAGGAACATTAAAATAGAAGATGGCCCTTTTTCTAGCCATTCTTCCTCTTGATCATTTATAACAGTAGCATTAAAAAACAAAACCCTTTAGTTTTGTTTTGCATGTGAATGCGTATGCAGTGTGTTTGTGTGTGTGTGTGTGTGGTGTGTGTAGGTGAGAGATGATGTGGACCATCTTCAGACATGGCTTTCCATCTTGTGTATTGGGCCAGAGTACCTCACTTGAACCTAGATCTTGCCAACTAGGCAAGACTGCCTACTCAACTTGCTCCAGGGAACAACTTGCTGGCTCCCTAGCGCTGGGAATCAGGTAACCTTCATTACCACCCTCATGTTTATGGGGGTGTTGGAGATCCAAACTCTGGTCCTCATGATTGCTTTGTGCACACTTTACCCTGTGAACAGTCCCCACAGAGCATTTTGTTTACTGGATTCTCCTGTTAAGCTGTACCTGTGCTATCCTATAGGGACATCGGATGGACAGTGGTTGTCTCTTCCCTTAATTAGGCTTACTGTCTTGTGATCTCTGCAGTTGTTCTAGATTCTCCAGAGCTTCAGCTTAGCTTGTCTTGTTACAGGTACAGAAAAACCTCTTACACTGCTCAGTGTCAACCTGGAAGACTTAATCTATTTTTGTTTGTTTGTTTTGAGATAGGTTTGTCTTGAACTCACTCAGTGATCCTCCTGCCTCAGCTTCTGAATTGGAGACTTACAGGTGGGCACCTCCATACTGATTTAAATTTGTCTTTTAGACAGGAGCCAAAATATTCTGATAGAAACTTGCTAATTTAAATGTTTATTGACAAATACGCACATTCTTCCGATACTAAGTGCTGGTGTTATACCTGCTCATTGTTAAGTGTGGCGGTTAACTTTGATTGTCAGTTCAACATCACCTAGAATTCCCTGGGTAGAGAATTTCAGTAAGCGATTGGGATTGTCTGTATTGGGTTGGCTTGTGGGCATGTCTGTGAGGGATTGTTTTAATTAAGTTCATTGATACAGGAAGACGTAGCCTTCTGTGCGTGGCGCCCTCCCCTAGACAGGGCGGTTGAACTGTGAGAACCTGAGCTGGCAGAAGCGTGCCAGCCTTCATCCTTACTGTGATCCTGACTGTGGATGTGACCAGCTCTCAAGCTCTGCTGTGGTAGAGAGTGAGCTGGAATCATGAGCTAAAACACTCTCGTGAGTTACCGTTGGGAAGGTTTTTCTTACAGCATTAATGACACTAGAGCATCGGATTTTCTTTCTATGCTGTTTTCTGTCAGGACGTGTCATTTGGGGATATTGAACTGAGGACATGCATCAAAGGGAAGCATTGTAACGTCTTAGGAGTTTTGTCTTTTCCTTCACAGACATGTTGCTGTCGTTTGGCCTGGTTTGTTAGTAAACTGGCTTTTTGGACCAAAGATTACGATTCTTAGAGAAGCTTTTCATAGGATCAAAACTCTAAAGTTTTTTAGTTGCACTTTGTTGGGACTGATTGTTTCAAGGCTGTCACTAGGCTGCAGAGCACTCACTGAGATGCTGAAGTCTCCATCTGCTGAGTGCCTGTGACTCTGTATTCATGTTAGCTAAGTGAGCTTCCCCAGTGCCTGTGATTGGACAGTTCCGTATTTCTATTGGCTAACCTCCACCTGCCAAGAAAGAGACCGCCCATTGGTCCTCTGTCACCAAGACGGCCAGCCATTGGTTGCTGGCAGGGGGGGGCTTCCCCAGTGCCTGTGATTGGTCGATTCCTTATTCATATTAGCTAAGCGAGCTTCCTACTGCCTGTGATTGGACAGTCCCATATTTCTATTAGCTAACCCAGGCTTCCCCAGTGCCTGTGATTGGACAGTTCCGTATTTCTTTTTTCTTTTTTGGTTTTTCGAGACAGGGTTTCTCTGTATAGCCCTGGCTATCCTGGAACTCACTCTATAGACCAGGCTGGCCTTGAACTCAGAAATCCACCTGTCTCTGCCTCCCAAGTGCTGGTATTAAAGGCGTGCGTCACCACCGCCCGGCTCAGTTTCGTATTTATATTAGCTAACCCAGGCTAACCACCGGTCAGAATCGCCCTGCAGGATTCTTAAAGGCAGCATTCTGTCCTGTCCAGGTTTGACAAACACTGATTCACTCAGCCAGGAGGCATAGCCTCTTTGCAAGCACTCCTTGCCCATCCTTACATTGATTTCTCCTGTTGTAGAATCCCTTCTCCTCTGTGACTTTGAACCTTTCAAGGCCTGGAGCATGCTAGGTTTTTATAGTTAGAAAGGATTTTAAATGGTCATCCATGAACAGCCACCTGAATATTCAGTTCAGAAGAGTGAACATGATTTCAACAGTGTGAGTGAGTTAGAGACAAGATGATTGAATTTATGAGACCGTTATACTAAGGCATGTCAAGTTGAAAATGTGGAGTTCCCCGATGTACTTTTGTAATTTTACTGAGAGAGATCCATGGTATGTTGTAAGTGGAAGGTGAAGTGTTTGAAGTCCAGGCCTAACGGTTCTTGGATCATGTTCCTCCAAGTTTGGTGATGTTAGAGTCCAAGAGTACAACCGATTCCGAGGTTCTGAACAATGGCGATGGCATGTAGGCTGTGAGGTTGAAAGGCCCAGCAAGCCAGCTGAATGTTTTGTTTTGTTTTAAAGATTTGTTTTTTTGTTTTTGTTTTTTTTTTTTATGTATGTGAGTACACTGTTGCTGTCTTCAGACACACCAGAAGGAGGCATTACAGATGGTTGTAAGCCACCATGTGGTTGCAGAGAGTTGAACTCAGGACCTTTGGAAGAGTAGTCAGCGCTACTTAACCTCTGAGCCGACTCTCCAGCCCCCATCTGAATGTTTAATCTGGCTTTTGTCTCAGCCATGCTGTTTTCTGTCTCCTGGTGCCAATAGTTTTAAAGTAGGTTTAACAGGCCTAGGGTCGAGGTATTGCTGTGACAGGTGTCATATAGCTCATCTGTAATGATGGAGATGTGAGGTAAGCTGTGCTGGAACCCTCTTTTCCTTTTATTAGATGCTTCAGAAGTCAAGTGGTGACTTAACAGCTCTGAGTCGACACTTGGCCTCCTGTTGAGATTAGCTTTAATGAATTGACAGTTTTGATCATGAGGACAACTGATAAAGCTAACTAGAACTAGGTGTGGGTAGGAATAGCCCTGTGTGAGATGTGCTTCCAGCTAGTGGACACCAGGGAAAGACAGGAACTAGTAAAGCTAACTAGAACTGGGTGTGGGTAGGAATAGCCCTGTGTGAGATGTGCTTCCAGCTAGTGGACACCAGGGAAAGACAGGAACTAATAAAGCTAACTAGAACTAGGAGTGGGTAGGAATAGCCCTGTGTGAGATGTGCTTCCAGCTAGTGGACACCAGGGAAAGACAGAGGAAACCACAGACATTTTTGTAGCTGAAGTCTTTTAAAACTAGCTGCATATGCCAAAGCTTTTTTATTACTTTCTATTGAACTATCACTAGAATTCACCTGGTTAGCTTAAATATTGACTTAGCCTTTTGCTTTTCTTGGGTCTGGAAAGACGGCTCCACAAGTAAGGACATTGGCTAGTATTCCAGAGGTCCAAGGTTCGATTCCCAGCATCTATTTGGTGTCTCATTTCCATCTATAACTCTAGTTCCCAGGGCTCTGCTGCCCTCTTCTGGCCTCCTTGGATACTGCATGCACATGGTTTACAGGTATACATGTAACCAGATTGTCCATACACATCTAGATATAGATAGAGGGGTAGGTCCACACACATATAGATGTATGGATGGATAGATAGATACACACACACACACATACACATATGCATACATACATAATTGCTTCTCTTAAAATGAGTTCTAGTTTCTATTTTACTAATTTTGAAGTACCATTCTTTTATAATTTAGGAAATCTCTCTCTTCGTGTGTGTGCGTGTGTGTGTGTGTGTGTGTGTGTGTGTGTGTAGGCCAGAGGTCAACCTCAGGAGTCATTCCTCTGTCCACATTATTTTTTGAGACAAGGTGTTTCACTGGCAGAACTCACTAAATAGATGTCAGTAAGCCCCTGATTCAGCTCAGGGATTATAAATTCATGTCACCACCCCCAACTTTTTCTTTAACGTGGGTCCTGGGGTTAAACTCAGTTCCTCATGCTTGAGTGTCAAGCAGTTTACCAACTGAGCTATCTTCCTAGGCTTGGCTGTACAGTTTTGTTGTGTTTTGAGGCAGGCTCTCACCATATATCCTTGGCTGTCCTAGGACTCACTGTGTAGACCACCCTGGCTTCAAACTCATTGTTTAAAAGCATGCACCACCACACTGAGCCCACTCTACATTATAAGATCTGTTTTTGTCAGTTATGTGGTCATAGCCTTACACTTGTATGGAAGCTTTTGCTTTGAATCGGTTACCTTGTCTTCCGTGCTCCTCCTGACTTATATTTACCTTTTTTTC
Organism: Mastomys coucha; assembly: GCF_008632895.1. Classification (NCBI taxonomy): domain Eukaryota; kingdom Metazoa; phylum Chordata; class Mammalia; order Rodentia; family Muridae; genus Mastomys; species Mastomys coucha. The sequence continues at coordinate 188,963,236 of NW_022196904.1, forward strand.
CTCCTGACTGCTCCTGTAGAAGCTGGAATGCCTTCTCCAGAGTGGAACAAGAGGCAAAAGCAGACATTGAAAGTTGGACATGGAGGGACGCTGGACAGTGCTGCACAAGGTGTCCTGGGTAAGAGATGGGAGGGAAGTTTAACAGCACTCTCCTTCAACACCAGAAATGCTAGCTGAGCCCTGGTGCTTCGCCGTACATTGGAGTGGTCTAGGGGTACTGTGGGTACAGTCCTTCTTCCCCAAAGCCCTGGAATGGGCAGGGCACAAGCACTACAGAGCACACGGCACAAGCACCACAGAGCACACAGCACCATAGCACACAGCACCACACAGCACACAGCACCACAGAGCACACAGTACCACAGAGCACACAGCACCATAGCACACAGCACCACACAGCACACAGCACCACACAGCACACAGCACCACACAGCACACAGCACCACAGAGCACACAGCACCATAGCACCACAGAGCACACAGCACACAGCACCATAGCACACAGCACCACAGAGCACACAGCACCACAGAGCACACGGCACCATAGCACACAGCACCACAGAGCACACAGCACCATAGCATACAGCACCACAGAGCACACAGCACCACAGAGCACACAGCACCACAGAGCACACAGCACCACAGTACACAGCACCACAGAGCACACAGCACCACAGAGCACACAGCACCACAGAGCACACAGCACCACAGCACCACAGAGCACACAGCACCACACAGCACACAGCACCACAGTACACAGCACCACAGAGCACACAGCACCACAGAGCACACAGCACACAGCACCACAGAACACACAGCACCACAGAGCACACAGCACCACACAGCACACAGCACCACAGAGCACACAGCACCACAGAGCACACAGCACCACAGCACCACAGAGCACACAGCACCATAGCACCACAGAGCACACGGCACCATAGCACCACAGAGCACACGGCACCATAGCACCACAGAGCACACAGCACCATAGCACAAAGCACCACAGAGCACAGAGCACCACAGAGCACACAGCACACAGCACCACAGAGCACACGGCACCACAGCACCACAGAGCACACGACACCATAGCACACAGCACCACAGAGCACACAGCACAAGCACCACAGAGCACACGGCACCATAGCACCACAGAGCACACAGCACCATAGCACAAAGTACCACAGAGCACAGAGCACCACAGAGCACACAGCACACAGCACCACAGAGCACACAGCACCATAGCACACAGCACCACAGAGCACACGGCACCATAGCACACAGCACCACAGAGCACACAGTACCACAGAGCACACAG
>NW_022196904.1:188965577-188967527 GCF_008632895.1 Mastomys coucha
CACACGGCACCATAGCACACAGCACCACAGAGCACACGGCACCATAGCACACAGCACCACAGAGCACAGAGCACCACAGAGCACACAGCACACAGCACCACAGAGCACACAGAGCACACGGCACCATAGCACACAGCACCACAGAGCACACAGCACCACAGAGCACACAGCACACAGCACCACAGAGCACACAGCACCATAGCACCACAGAGCACACAGCACCACAGAACACACAGCACCACAGAACACATGGCACCATAGCACCACAGAGCACACAGCACCACAGCACCACAGAGCACATGGCACCATAGCACCACAGAGTACACAGCACCACAGCACCACAGAGCACACAGCACCATAGCACCACAGAGTACACAGCACCATAGCATCACAGAGCACATGGCACCATAGTACCACAGAGCACACGGCACCATAGCACACAGCACCACAGAGCACACAGCACCACAGAGCACACAGCACACAGCACCACAGAGCACACGGCACCATAGCACCACAGAGCACACAGCACCACAGAGCACACGGCACCACAGCACCACAGAGCACACAGCACCATAGCACCACAGAGTACACAGCACCATAGCACCACAGAGCACACGGCACCATAGCACACAGCACCACAGAGCACACAGTACCACAGAGCACACAGCACCACAGAGTACACAGCACCACAGCACCACAGAGCACACAGCACACGGCACCACAGAGCCCACAGCACCACAGAGCCCACAGCACCACAGAGCACACAGCACACAGTACCACAGAGCACACAGCACCACATAGCACAGCACCACAGAGCACACAGCACACAGCACCACAGAGCACACAGCACACGGCACCACAGAGCACACAGCACACAGAGCCCACAGCACCACAGAGCACACAGCACACAGCACCACAGAGTACACAGCACACGGCACCACAGAGCACACAGCACACAGAGCACACAGCACCACAGAGCACACAGCACACAGCACACAGTACCACAGAGCACACAGCACCACATAGCACAGCACCACAGAGCACACAGCACATGGCACCACAGAGCACACAGCACACAGAGCACACAGCACACAGCACCACAGAGCACAGCACCACACAGCACAGCATACTATTCCCTCTCCTATGTGTGCAGGGAGCTTTGAGCAAAGGTTTGACTCTGAGCAGAACAGTTGACACACTAGGAATGAAACTCTTGCCTTTGGAAAGGCCTGGGCATGGCTTGCATCGGTGAACTTGGATATAGGAATTACTCCACTCTTCCCAGGTCACAGTCCTGGGTTGCTGTACCTTGACTATGTGAACTGCTGTCTCCTTGTAGGAATCTGGAATCCTGGGCCCCCATACAGGCAGAGGGTCCTTGGGGGACACTTCCCAACCCCAAGTGAACGTGGGAACTCTGTTTTTGATCTATTTCCTGGAGAGAGACATTCTATATACATTGCTGTATCTCATCATAGTTGCTGAAAGAGCAGGGGTAGAGAGGCTGCGGGGCTGCTCTCCAGGGCCTTGTCCTGGAGACCTAGTGCCACAGTGTCACCATGTCCCGAAATCTTACTGCAAATCAGAAATCCTAGGTCGTTATGAGTCTGTGGACATGGGAGAGTTGTGGGGCGACTGCCAAGGTGTAGCATACAGCTCCGGAGGGACTGCTATATCTAATCTAATCTCAGATTAATTTTCTTTAGATCATAACCTGATACGTCTTGAGGAGACGCCGTTTGTTCTTCATAGACATTAACTGGCTTAATTGCTTTTGAAGAAAAACTTGGTAGTATTGACTAAGAGGAGAAATTTAAATTTTTGTTGTTGTTTTAAAACTATGGTAGAGGTTCTAAGTGTTGTGCTGTCCTGGGACCGACTTGTGTGCTGTCCTGGCACTGACACTGGTGTGCTGTCCTGGCACTGACACTGGTGTGCTGTCCTGGCACT
>NW_022196904.1:188968451-188968732 GCF_008632895.1 Mastomys coucha
ACTGGTGTGCTGTCCTGGTACTGACACTGGTGTGCTGTCCTGGCACTGACGCTGGTGTGCTGTCCTGGGACTGACGCTGGTGTGCTGTCCTGGGACTGATGTTGGGTTGTGATCTTCCCAGGACTGACGCTGGTGTGCTGTCCTGGCACTGACGCTGGTGTGCTGTCCTGGGACTCATGTTGGGTTGTGATCTTCCCGGGACTGACGCTGGTATGCTGTCCTGGCACTGACGCTGGTGTGCTGTCCTGGCACTGACGCTGGTGTGCTGTCCTGGGACTGAT
>NW_022196904.1:188969148-188990147 GCF_008632895.1 Mastomys coucha
CTGTCCTGGGACTGATGTTGGGTTGTGATCTTCCCGGGACTGACGCTGGTGTGCTGTCCTGGCACTGATGCTGCTGTGCTGTCCTGGCACTGACGCTGGTGTGCTGTCCTGGCACTGATGTTGGGTTGTGATCTTCCCGGGACTGACGCTGCTGTGCTGTCCTGGGACTGATGTTGGGTTGTGATCTTCCCGGGACTGACGCTGGTGTGCTGTCCTGGGACTGATGTTGGGTTGTGATCTTCCCGGGACTGACGCTGGTGTGCTGTTGTCCTTTGTGTCCCCTGCTTCCCCTTCCCCTACCAGGGAGCGTCAGATGGAGGCCGGGATGGTGGTTGGCCTATCTTTTTCACCGAGTCACCATGCTGTGGCTCTGTGCGTCTCAGCTGCCTCATCATTCCTCTGTCCCTCAATGACTTCCTGTGTTCTTTCTCCCTCTTCCATTCTTCCCCATACCGACTATGCTCCTGCTGTGTGTCCCACGGGGCAGCGTTTCATCTGCCATATTACTGCCAGTGCTCTGCCCATTTTACAGACTGAGCTCTGTAATAATGGTTCAGGTTCAAGGTCTGAGGCAGGGTTCCTAGCTTCCTAACACTGTGACCCTTTGTTTGTTTGTTTGTTTAAGACAGGGTTTCTCTCTATGTAGCCCTGGCTGTCCAGGAACTCACTCTGTAGCCTAGGCTGGCCTTGAACTCAGAAATCCGCCTGTCTCTGCTTCCCAAGTGCTGGGATTAAAGGCGTGCCCCACCACCGCCCGGCCACTATGACCCTTTAATATACTTCCTCATGGTGTGCTGACCCCAACCATGAGATTATTCCATTGCTCTTTCATAACTGCAATTTTGCTACTGTTGTGGATCATAATGTAAACATTTGATGTGCAGGATATCTGATAAGTGACCCTTGTGAGAGGGTCATTTGACCCAAAGGGGCTGCGACCTACAGCTGAGAACCACTGATCTAGGGTGACAATTTAAGAATAAAATAAGAATTTTCATTCTATTTTATATATATATATATATATATATATATATATATATATATATATATATATTACAGGAGAGCCTACAAAATGAACTAATATATCTGGAGGCAAGCGTGATTCCCTGGAGTTACGTCACCCTCGCCTTTACACCCCGAGCATGCTAGGCTGTGTCATGACGGGCAGCCAGGATTAATGTTGCTGAGCAGATGGTTTAATAAGATCACCTGGAGTTTCCAGATGAGCTCATTGAGCATCCTTAGAAGTGAAAGAGGCACAAGAAAGCCAGGACATGTGGCAGTGTAGGCTTCAGGGATGTGATCGCTGACTTTGAAGGTGGAAGGGACCCCAAGCCAAGAATGGCGGTCCCTGGGAGCTGGAAAAGGCAAGACGTTAGCTTGGGGATGCCTTTAGCCGAGCTTCTCGCCTAGGACTTCAGAAGGAGCATAGCCATGCCAGTCCCTACAGTTCCTTTAAAATTGATATTAATCATTGTCGTAGCCCATGGTAGCCTGCTTTAGATTTCCAACCTGAGAGCTATATACCAGGGACAGTGAGGTCTCTTTAAACCACAAGGAAAGTTTGTTACAGCAGCCATAGGAGACTAACCTGCACTCTTACCATCAGCCCTTAAGATGGAAACTAAGTTTCTACTTATCACTTTAACTAGATATGTTTAACTTTACAGGTTATAAAAGCACATGGAAGAGTTTCAGAAGTATTACAAACATAGCTGATAAAGAATTATTTATGATTACTACTTCTACCAAATGATCATTCTTAATTCTGTTTGCTGTATTTCTTAGTTCTGGTCATGCTTATATTTTACTTTTGTTTTGTGTCTCTGAGTGATGCCAGAGGAGGGTGTTGGATCTCCTGGAGATTAGGGTTATGGTTGGTTATAATCTGCTGTATGGGTGGCAGGAACTGAATCCTAGTTCTCTGGAAGAGCAGTCAGAGCTCTTAACCACAGAGCCATGCCCAGGCACAGAGCCTCATCTCCACCTCTCTCCAGGACTAGCCATGCCTGGGGAGCTGTGTCTCCACCTCTCTCCAGGACTAGCCTGTGCCTGGGGAGCTGTGTCTCCACCTCTCTCCAGGCCTGTGCCTGGGGAGCTGTGTCTCCACCTCTCTCCAGGCCTGTGCCAAGACTGAGCTCTGCACGTGGTTTCCTGCTCTGGTTGACACTCAACAGAAATATTTCTCATGATAGTTTTAAAAACTTTGAAAACATGTTGTAAACATTATTATTTTCTTATCTACATAACAGTAAAAGTACAACTGTGTGATTGGTTCTCCAGCTGAGGCCACGGAGGTCATTACCAGAGTTCTGTTCAAATGGCTGACTTCGTTAGGAGCATCCTTCGCAGTGGACCTCTCAGTCGCTTTGCGTTACTAAGGAGATTCCTCCAACTGTAATGGCACCGCTAGCTCAAGGTGTTAGTGTGGGGACCCCTTAGACCTAGAAACTAGTGTCCTGGTGGAACCTGACATAGGCTTTATTTTTAAGGTTTTTTTTTTTTTTAAATAGACAATTTGGCAAATAAAAAAATAATTGTGAGGAAAACCCTTATTTTATCCACAGTGTGCTCCACATTTCCCAGGCCAGGTATCTGCTTTCCTGTGATGGCAGTTTCTCTTGTCTCCTATGCTGACTTTTTCAGGTTTGTCTGAGGTGCGCTCCTCTGCTTCTCCATGCAAGGGCTGCCCTCTTCACGTTGGTAACCCTTGTCTCCTCTGAGGTTGTGACGCAGACAGCTGGGTGAAGTCTCACTCGGCTCTGCGCCTGTGCCATAAGTACAGAATAGGGTTTTGCAGATCAATGATCAAATAAGTGCCGAACTTGGGAGTTGGGTGGGGAGAGCTGCCACTAAGTAAAACTGTAGAATCCCTCCAGCTTTTCATCAAAAGGCTGCCGTTTGCCGGGGTCCCAGCTGTAGATCCCACTGTTGGACGGGCGTCCTCCAACTTCTACTCCCACTGACCACCTACCTCTGGCCTTGTTTCTTCTTGAACACACAGTGAGAGGGTTTTTCTGGATGGCTCTCAAGTGTCTCCTTGATAGTTCATCACTCTGGAGGACCTTGCGAGGCTAAGCCACCGTCCCCATGCAGCATGCAGCTGAGTTAGAATCTCATGTCAGCCTGCTTGTCAGGTTAACAAACGCACTGCCCCCACTCTGGTCCCAAGACTGTTCAGTTTGCTCCTTGAGAGTATACTTTTCTTCTTCATGTGCATCCTCACCAACTTACTCCATTTGCAATGCCAATGGATGAAGCCAAAGATGGCCTCAGACTTCTGGGTGTTCCTCTCATGACCTCTCCCTGCGGCTCCTCCCTCTGTTCACGATGACACTGATATACACTATCACATGACATTTAGCAGTATTCACCCACTAACTGGGGTGACAGTTTTGAGCACTTTGATTTCTCCCAGTTTGTCATTTGCTTCCCCCAAGAATATTTACGCTTCAGAGTCAGGTCTGTGTTGTCCTCTCAGGACTACATATAGTAGCTGCTCAAAAACTATTGATTCATCTACGTATGATCAGATTACATCGATCTGTGTTGCTGTTATACAAAGTCTGCCTCAGCATTAGCAAGTGCTGCCATTTGAAGTCTAACGAGCTCTTCAGAGCTACTGAAGGCAAACGACCTTTGATCATTGTTCTTGAATGAGTATGATTCTACTTAGAGGTGGAGGATCAGTCCCAATGGGTGTCATGGGAATTTGGGATAGACTTTATGAATGAGCTGAGGCTTGAGCTAGACTTTGAAGGTTAAGGTTGAATATTAAGGAGCTGGGACTTAGGAATTGGGTTTGCTGTGAACTTTGTAGTGTGCACAGTGAGAGTTTCAGAAACAGTTATAAAATGGTCTGAGCTGGAAAAGGAAGACTGGGGTGTAGATGTGCAGTGGCCAGGCTTTTATATAAGGAAATGATTAAATCCACTCTACCATCTCTGGTGAGCCGTGGCGTGTGTGAGGATAAGAAAGTCTGGAACTGTGACTGTGCTGTGGTTGGCTTGACTGGGTTAAACTGGTTCTGTTGGCCCTCATTCCCGCTGTAGCCGTCTCTCTGTTGGGTTGATTACCCATGTTTCTCTCTTCTTGATTGTGTACTGCTTGCTACTAATCATCTTTAAAGGTTCGTTAGCTACGATGATGGCTTTTGCTTTGTTTAGTGACGAAGCCTGTCAGGGTTTCATCAGCCCACTTGAACGTGGCTAATTGTGCCATGTATTTTTTTATGGTATCCATATAAAATCCCAGTGCGTCCTTTGAGACCGCTCTGAATCTTCATCCTCTAATTGGCTGGGTTGAGGCGTTTGCTGTGTTTAATATTTGGGAACGGAAAGATACTCTTTTCTTCCTTCCATATTCAGAATATCCTAGTTGTCTGACATCATGTAACTGGATTAATAGCAGCCCCAAATTCTGTTAAGTGTATATTCTATCAGCCTTGCACTACATAGGCCAGTAAATTATGAATAAGATACGCAGATGTTTGGCAACCTCATTTTCAGAATACACTGTTAAAATATTATTTTTTTCTTTCATAGTGGTTGGGATTGGAAAAGGAACAAAAATGTTGACCAGTATGTTGTCGGGGTCCAAGGTAAGACTGTGAGAACACGTTTCTTTCTTCTTTGATGTTTTTCTCAGTGACCATCTTGCTTTTCTATTGCTGTGACAAACTACCATGACTAAGGCAACTTACTGAAGAGTGTACTTGGACAAACCATCCCAGAAGGTTAGGTTCTGCGATGGTGGAGCAAAGACCTGGCAACAGGGGGTTGGAACAGCAGCTGAGAGCTCACATCTCAGAACACCAGCAGGGGGCATGGAATGCACTGGGAATGGCAGGGATCTTTTGAAACCTCAAAGCCCATTCCTACCTCTTCAACAAGGCAATAATGCTTAATGGCTCCCAGTTCCACCAACTGAGGGCCAAGTATTCAAGCATATGGGGGCTGTTTTCAGTAGTTCTAAAATGGAGGCAGCGAGGGTTGATGGGAGATGATTCAGATCTCAGGTGGCATGGACCTTGTTGAGAGGTGCAGACAATGGATCCAGGAGCTGGCTGGTCACCCAGTGTCAGCAGAAAGCTGAGCTCCAGGCTCAGTGATAGATCCAACCTAAAACAGATAATGAAGAGGCATTCAGGAAGATGTTCCAATGTTGTTTGTCTATGGAAGTAACCCTGACTAAATCCAAGTGTACGTTTTAGGCACTTGGGAGGGGAGGGAAGGAAATTGGGAACCTCTGGGACCACTTAGGGCATTCTGCACGGTTGAGGGAATACTGAAGAGAAAGGTAGGGTGTGAAAGTTGTCTACCTCCATAGGCTAACACATGCCCCTGCCCCACCCTGACATGCACACAAACCCCGACATGCACACACACCCACACATACATGATACCTTCATAGGCTAACACATGCCCCTGCCCCACCCTGACATGCACACAAACCCACACATACATGATACCTCCATAGGCTAACACACACCCCACCCCAACATTCACACAAACCCACACATACATGATACCTCCATAGGCTAACACATGTCCCCTGCCCCACCCCTGACATGCACACAAACCCACACATACATGAAAAAAAAGTGTTTAAAATGTAAGTCACCGCTTTCGGGTAGATTAATACATTGTTCTTAAACATTACCATGCAGAGTTTAAAATCTGTTTTTGACACAAGTTTTGCCAGTTGATTTATCTCTTAACTACAAAATATAAGTGATAGCTGTTCAGTAGGAGAATTAAGATTATATTTATTTTATTTTATTTTAGCCCCACATCAGACAAAGCTAATAATTAAGATCTTCACATTAGTCAGCATTTGCTTGTCATCATGCAGTATTTGTTTTAGTTTTTACACTACTTGGCATTCTCTAAAAGTTTTACAATAAACAGTTCACTTTCATGTCAGTAAGAAAAGACATACATTAATAATTTGTTCAAGCTCAGATTGGTTGAGGTCGTCGAAATATTTGCTTTTCACCCCTCTTCACAAAATCATAAGTGTGCAGTGCTTGCTCCATGATACTGAAAGAGTTCACTTGTAAATTCCAGGCATATTTTCAGAAAGATGATGACTGAAGATATAAACACATCTGGTTCAGGTTTTATTTGGTACAAACCGTTTTGGTGTTCAGCTAGAAAAGTTGGATGTCACACACAGAGAAATCAGGGATCTCAGATGACTGTAACGGAGATAGAACCCCAGCTGGGTCTTGTCCCAGGAGCCTGGCTCCGTGTTTGACGCATTGTGGATCCGGCCTTGCGGTGTGGCTTTTCTCATGCTTGCCGTTTTATGTTGAGTATTTGTTAAAAGGATGAAGTCATCTTATTTTGACTTGTGTTGAAGATTACATTTTATTAGAAAGTAATTAGTAACTATTAATAGATACTGTTCTGATAGACTGTATTTCTTACTTTGTATATTGCTGTGATAAAATACACAACAAAAGTAACTTAAGGGCTTCTTTGGGCTTGCAGCTCCTGGGTTCAGTCCATTATGGTGGGGAAGGCATGGTGGTCAGAGCAGAGGCCACACTTTGTAAGTGAGGAAGCAGAGGGTGACGGATGCTTATGCTCAGCTGTTCTGGGACCTCAGCCCATGAAATAGTCCAGCCTACATTAGGGTGAATCTTCTGGGACCTCTGCCCAGAGGCCAGTCCTGCCTACATTAAGGCAGACCTTCCCACCTTCTGTGACCTCAGACCTTCCCACCTTCTGTGACCTCAGACCTTCCCACCTTCTGTGACCTCAGACCTTCCCACCTTCTGTGACCTCAGACCTTCCCACCTTCTGTGACCTCAGACCTTCCCACCTTCTGTGACCTCAGACCTTCCCACCTTCTGTGACCTCAGACCTTCCCACCTTCTGTGACCTCAGACCTTCCCACCTTCTGTGACCTCAGACCTTCCCACCTTCTGTGACCTCAGAACTTCCCACCTTCTGTGACCTCATTTCCATGATTCCTTACTAGTCAATTCAAAGATTTGTTTCCATTGTGCTTCTAAATCTCATCAAGTTGACAGTAGAGCTCAGCTATCATGTAGACCATAGTAAATCTACCTAATTGTGAGGCTATAGATACAGACTTCTATATAAGCAAATAGTTTCCATAAATAACTCCAGTCCTATATATGGAGTACCTTTTGCCAGTCCTATATATGGAGTACCTTTGAAGCAGGGTCTCATGAGACCAAGATGGGCCTTGAACTCCTGACTGTCCTGTCAGTGCCTGCTCATCAAGTGGTGGGATGAGGGGCGTGTACCACCATGTGACTATGACACATAGTCCTTGGTGTACCTTTGACATCTTGTTTCTAGTTCATTTAAAAAGATTTCAGAGACTGTAGCCCCCTAACTTGACCCAGACTTAGTGATTGAGCTAATGTTCACTCTTTCTCTACTTGTACATGTACAGATGGATTTTCATCTGTATCACACACTGCTTGAAACAGTACATGTATGTGTAAGGTTGTGCAGGGTGTAGTTCTTCTAGGGTGGTCGGGACTCAACTTATGTTACACGTTTGTTATTGTGTATGCTACCCTCTCAAGCTAGGCCATACTGGAGGCATTGCTATTCCAACTGGCTGCATGTCTTTTTGCAGTCAGGAAACATCATTAAAAGTCTTTTCTGCTTGGTACCCTTTCATACAGCCAGTCTAGATCAACAGGCAGAGTGCTGGACTTTATTTTATTCCTTTGTTTGCTTTATAGAGGCAGAGTCTCTCTACATCGCTCCAGCTGGCCTGGAACTCACTATATAGACCAGATTGGCCTGGAGCTCACTGATTCCTGAATGCTGGTATTAAAGGTTGTGCCACCATGGAACTCTTACAGTATAATCTTTAGGCCATCTTCTGTGGTTGGTTTTTTTTTTTTTTTTTTGTTTCCAGATGAGGTTTCTCTTTATAGCCCTAGCTGACCTGGAACTCACTTTGTAGACCAGGCTGGCCTCGAACTCAGAAATACGCCCACTTCTGCCTCCCAAGTGCTGGGATTAAAGGCGTGCGCCACCACTGCCCGTACTGTTGCTAATGTCTGTGAAGAGACGCCCAGCTCTTTCCCTGCAATCTCTCCGTCAGCCCTGCAAGCTCGGGCCCTCCCTTCCAGGCCCAGCCCTGCACACCCTGGTCCAGCCCTGCTGGGTTGTGCCTGTGGTCCTCTTCCTCCAGTCCTGCATTTCTCACTGTTGTGTTGAGGCTGTGTGTGTATAATGTGTGTGAAACGAATCTCGGTTCTCCTTATGGTGCTTCAGCACACATAAGTAGTTGTTACTGTTCCCGAGTGTCTCACAGGTCGTCAAGCCCTTTCTCTTCTCTATTCCAGGCCGGCTTGATTGCTCTAACTGCATGTTCTATGTACACCTGAAGTCAATTTCATCCTAACAGGTTCTGGTTGGAATCTTGAATACAGTTAATTTTTCTTCTTTGTAGAAATCCCTGTAATTTCTCACATGTAGAGAAAACAGCAGTCATCAGAAAGAAAAAGCTTTTCTTTTTCTTTTCTTTTTCTTTTTTTTTTTTTTTTTTTTTTTTTTTTTTTTTTTTTTTTTTAAAGAACAAGAATGGGAAGGGAGGAGGAGGATGGGGAGGAGAAGGAGGAGGGAGAAGGAGGATGAGGCAATTTCATACAATAAAGGATTTGGGGTGAGGATAGGTGTGGTTCTTAAAAATAGTTTACAAACCAGACATGTTAGTACATGCTTTTAACCCCAGCATTCTATGTGGGAGGCAGAGGCAGTAACTATCAAGACCATAGAAGTATCAGCTAGAGCTATGCATTAAGACCCTGTTTCAGGAAAAAAAAAAAAAAAAAAAAGGTTTGGAATCCATGTAGAAATGAGTCTGCGTAAAATATGATTGAGACAGATTCTGAAGCAAGACCTCATGTCTGTGTGCAGTGTGTGGTGTGAAGGGAAGCAGTGCCTCTCCACTCTCCCTAAATTAACTCTTTGAACCAGTTAATTCAGCAAAAGCTGGGTAGCACATGTACTTTGAAGTCTCAGTCTTTGATGAGGTTCTGGAGAACCCGTCTTTACAAGCTTTCTAAATGACGATTAAAGTTGGCCACTTTATAATGTCTTAGAGACCAGATGAGCAAATGAAAGCGCTGACCTAGACGACAACTTGAATCTAATTAGTATCACACAGATGCGCGGCTAATCCATATCTACAAGGAGGCAGAGCACAGTGGTTTCTCAGGCAAAGCTGCCATGTCTCACAACAAGTATCACTGGTTACAGCTTCCCACCCTGGACGTGCTCAGAGGGCAGAGGTTTCTCCCAAGAATGCCAGTGTTTTTGGGTTCAGCAGTCATGACACACTGGTGAAATTTAGCCAGTTCTTTAAGATTTTGGCAATCCATCAGAGGCCAATGCAGTTTGTTCCTTTTTTATATCCTCTTAATTGTCAAATATGTGATTGCTGCCACCCTTCCCCTCATGCAGTCTTGAATTGAGAATTTCCAAGTCAAGCTTGAAGTGAGAGAGGGCAAAGTTATCTTAGCCAGAAATCCCAAGTCCTAAAGAACACAAACTTCAGTGGAATTTATAGGGTTTCATTGTATAAAAGAATGCTGTCATAAATCCATGAACACAGCTGAGTTCACAGGTCCCAGGTGCCACGCTGGGGAAAATAAAGAACTCCAGAGCCCAGTTCTGTGCGCAGTGTAGGCGAGTGAGAAGCCCTTCATACTCCATAGGAGGATGCTCGGCTGTGTGTGCTCTGTGTCCTTCCCGTATCTTTTTGGTGGTGAGCTGGAGGTTCGCTTTGGATGGCTTTTCCAAGAGGCTTATCGATAACTGAGTGGAACAGAAGGTTTATTCTCATTGAATGCCAGTGTGAGATAAAGGAAGCAGCCATCTTTTAGATAATCCGTTTGCAAGGTGTAGTCATGGCACTCCTCAGAGGCTCCGTGGAATCACAACCATGTTAATAATTTTGCTTTTTTCTTCCCTTTGCAATCTGAGTACACAAAACCACACAGAGCAGAATCCCTGCCTGATGTGCGCTGTGATGGCTGTGTCGGTGAATAGATGCAGGAGGTAGTGAAACACACACTGTATCTTTTGAGATTTTATCAACAGGACCGGGACAACGGCTCAGTGATTAAGAATATTTGTTCCTCCTGTGGACGACCTGGGGTCCGTTCCCAGCACCCACACTGTGGCTCCCACCCATCCTAACTCCAGGTCCAGGGATCTGATGCCCTCCTCTGACTTCTGCTGGCACCAGCACTCATGTGGTGCACATACATATGTGCACACAAAACACTCATGCACATAAAATACAAATAAGTAATTCTTTTTTTTTTTTTTTTAAGATTTCTTTATTATTATACATAAGTACACTGTAGCTGACTTCAGATGCACCAGATCTTATTACGGGTGGTTATGAGCTACCATGTGGTTGCTGGGATTTGAACTCAGGACCTTCTGAAGAGCTGTCAGTACTCTTACCCACTGAGCCATCTTGCCAGCCCCAATAAATAATTCTTAAGTTTAAAAATTAAGGTGTCTCAGTTAGGGGCAGCATGCAGGCAGGCATGGTGCAGGAGGACCTGAAAGATCTACACCTTCATCTGAAGGCTGCTAGCAAAATACTGGCTTCCAGGCAACTAGGATGTGGGGCTTATAGCCCACACCCACAGTGACACCCTTCCTCCAACAAGGCCACACCTACTCCAACCAGGCTACAGCTCCAAATGGTGCCACTCCCTGGTCAGGCATACTCCAACCACCACACTAGACTTTTAAGTGAGTCTTAAGTACATATAAGGGTTCTGATACCAACACGTTTGAGAACCGTGGGTATATAGATATGATGTCCTTTAAAAAGAACTCACATGTTGCAGGACAGAAGGAAGACCCAGGAGCTCTTTGAGAGTTGCATCAATGGCCTACCTATCTAATGTTATAACAGAAGTGTGAAGAAATGCACGTGCAGACACTCCTCAAATCTCTGCATCAACTTCGTGTCGAGCTGATACCGCCCGTTTCTGTCCAGTTGGGTAATAGCAGAACAACAGTGTAAAATCCTGCTAACTGTTTATAATTTGGGAAAGTGTGGATCAGCTTGTGAAACATGGGTGTGCACAGGCGATCACGTGCTGAGCAGCATGGTGGGAGTGCCCAGGAAGGTGAGCCACCAAGAGTGTCTCTTTCCCTCGGCATAGTTGTTTCTAATGTCTTCCCTTCACGGTAACTTCTAGAGGTGTAGAATCCCTGTGACCTGTTTAATTTGTGTCTGGGCGTTTCACATACACTGTCTTTTCATGGTTCTTAGGAAGTATGGCCTTGGCGGTGTTGGCGTCTGGGTTTGAGGAAGCCCTTCACTTGTATGTGTTACACAGTTTATATTGACCGCTTACTGTTGTCCATCTTTCGGAGGGGAGGGCTTGAAACCTCCGGGGCAGGAGAGATTAACAGGGCAGCTCTCAGAAATGAAAGGCTTTGATGTTTAGTGAAGAGAAGGAAATGGAGACCGATCACTTGGCTTGTTCCAAGGACATTCAGAATCTGGAGACTAAAGTGGACGCCAGACACTTGGCAAGTGTAAGGCACCCAGTTCAAACATGTTATGTAACAGTCTACAGTAGATGCATTCAAAGACACAGCATAGAACACATTGTCATGGTTTTCTTAGAAGTATAGACAGTGCATTACCCCTCACCTCCACCCCTACTTTGAGTTTGTGCTGGTCTGCATGCATACAGAAGCCAGAGGTTAACCTTGGGTGCCTTTCTTCAAGAGCCACTGACCTTGAGACAAGGTGACTAGGTTAGCCTGGCTGGCCAGTGAGCCCTAGGGATCCACTTATCTGTCTTCTAAGTACTGGTTTTATAAACACACACACCTCAATGCCTGGCTTTTTATGTGTGTTCTGGGTTCTCCTGGTGTAGCAAGCGCTGAGCCATCTCCCTAGCCTGCCTCTGTTGTCACCTGTGAGATCTCACTGTAGCTGTATGAATCACTCTGAGTGTGCTAACTCGGAATCATTCTGTGTTTTTGTGTGGTAGTGATTGTTATCCATTGCTTACTGGGGACAGAGACTGTTGTTTTAAATTCTTCGCTGCTTCTCACGAGGCACATAGCATTTTCCCTACTTTAAGATTAACCGGTTCTGGAGCAGTTAAGATGTGCATAAGTGTTTCACCATCTGTGATGGAGCTGTAATTGCCTCCCACGAGTCTGAGTCTCTGTTCCTGCTTCTTAGCCTTCTGTGCCCTCCCCGAGGGATGCTGACTCAAGGCTGCTGCTCTTAGCTGAAGGGGAAAGCCACGTGTCCCGCTGATGGGACTGAGTGTAGCGTTAAAAAGAGTTAATTTTTGCAGTCCTAGTGAAACTTTCAAAACAATGACTCAAAAAATATTGGGAAATTTCCCCCTGCATCGCAGTTGAGCTAAGAAATCCAATTGATAGGAAGATGGCTTCATCAAAAGCCCTATTCTGTCATATCTCTGCATATTTGTGGATGTCACAATTTTAATTTTCCTTTTCTCATTTCAGTTCTCTTACTACCACAAGTTTATCATTAATAAACTTGCATTTCTATAAAATACTTGGAGGCTCTGTCCCCAGACAGGGTCTTGTTAATATAGTCTGCCTAGAACTCTCTCTGCAGCCCTGAATGGCCCAACTCACAGCCTTCTGACCTCTATGTGCTGGGACTAAAGGGCGCAGCACCACACCTTCGAGGAGCATCATTGTAAGAGTCATATAAGTATAGATTCTTTTCTCCAAGAAACAATAGCACTTCATGTCAAATGCTCAACAAAACCAGAACTGGTCCAGAAGAGTGCTGGAAAGATTGCATCCTGCAGGTGTGGCTGAAGAGAAGGCGTGGCTAGTCCTCAGCCAAGGCGGCTTAGTTCCAGGAGGACTGACATCCTTTACAGAGCATGATCCGTTCTAGCACCAGTTTCCTGCAGAGAGCTCTAGTGTCAGTCCTCTTGTTGAGAAAGCACGCTGCTGGGTGAGGGTGCTTCTGCTGTCCTCAGTGATCCAGCCTGGTATTCCCCATAGGTTTCCAGTACTTAGCTCTTCTCTGTGTGAGTGATGGGGTCACTAAGAGAGCTTTAGTGTTTCATGGAGGAGTGGCACATCATTCTACTGGAAGTCACTTTAACTGCATGCCACTAGAATGACTATTTTGGGGATGCTGTGTTGTGGTCTGTTGTGACAGTCTTTCCACGTGGATATATGATGCACTCTCTGCAGAGTCTTGGTTCCAGGGCCTCTGTGGGTACCAACATCCAAGCTCCTCACCCCGTGCTAAAACATGTGCTGTGTCCAGCTCAGCCCTTCCCTTCACACGTTAACCATGCCGAGATTGTAGCACGTGGCACCTCCTACAAAGGAAACGCTGTGTAAGCAGTTTTAAACAGTTATTTAGGGGATGACGACAAGTCTGTACATAATTAGCACAGATCCTTTTCATTTTTAGAATACTTCAGATCTATGGTTGATTGAATGTGCGTATGTATAACTCATGATGTAGAGAACCGACTGTGTTTGCAGTTTCCCTTAAAAACCTGAGTGCCCAGGATAAAATGGTTTTCAAAATTTGCAATAAGCCATAAAACCATCTTAAGGGCTTTTATTTTTCCTTCTCTGGTCAGTGGCTGTGGGTGTTTTTGGATGTTTCTGTGCTCACAGAAACAAAGCATGTGGTCTCTTCACTTTGTTTCAGGTTGGCAGTGTTCATAAAATTCTCTCCGTTAGGAGGGATGCCTGATAGTCACTCAGGGCCACTTTTGTCATTTCCTTTCCTAGAGGTATATCGCCATCGGAGAACTGGGGAAAGCTACAGACACGCTGGATTCTACCGGGAAGGTAACAGACGAGAAGCCGTATGGTAAGGAGCCTCCAGTGTCACTCTGCTCTGCAGTTAAAGAGAGTTCCTGTGGTTGCAAAATGTAGAACTTAAGTAGCATGCGGTGGTGTCCATGGTAATCCCAGCACTTGGGAGACTGAGGCAGGAGGATTGCAAGTTCTAGCCCAGCCTGGCCAGTGAGACCCCGTCACCAAAAGAAAAGTCCCAGCAGAATTAAAGCAAACCTGCGGCTTGCTGCTGTCAGGGCTCCTCACACTACTTGCGGCGAGCTCAATAAAGACTTCGTGAGCTTTTCCGCACACGGAGTGTTTGGAGTGCTCGTGGTACTTGGGTGTGTAGCTGGGGTTTAGGCTGTCGCTCCCCACACAGTTACTGTCATGTTGGATTTGACCTGTGTTGCGCCTCTGTGTTTTTAAAGTGACTTCCCAGCTGTTGAAGTAAATGGCCTGAGTTAGTGCCCTGAAAGTCATCACGTGCCTGTGTCCTGGAGTGAAAAGACCCGACAGGGAGAACTAATTCTCTGAAGTGGAGGGAACTCCCCAAGGCCCACCTTAATTTGTCTGCTATTCTTTTCACTACTCTCAAGAAGGGTAGATAAACGAACCAGTCGCCTAGCAACTCACACAACTCAGGAGCTATTTATAATGCAGCCCTTGCCATGGTGCCAGCGAGCTCACCTGCGTGGCTGTGTCACCCATTGTGAATTATTCGTAGGCATTCTGGTTTTCCCCCGTGTCTGACATCAGCTCTTCTCGGTTCGGCTGCAGACAGTGTAGTGTCTGCTCCCCTGTGCTGTGTGTTGATTGCCCTTACGACATATTCCGTATCACAGCAGTAGCTAGGCTGGGCTTTTTTTGCCAGCTCGGCTTCTCTTGCCCCACTGACACCCCTGTGGCACTTGGTATCTCAATCAGTTAATGAAGCAATACAGTGAAAATTAAAACCACTCATTTATTTCCACACTCTAGATGTGGAATTACCCTGACATTAGTATTAGAATTAGTCAATGCTAGCAGACCTTATCCAGCTGAAGTCCAGCCCTAACAGCGGGGTTTAATAGGAAAGAGACACAGACTTTCTGAGTTTGCCAGGGGTGCGGCTGGCGACAGTCAGCAGCACATAGACAGGTGAGCCTCCCACGTACTGCGAAAGAGAGGTCCAGAGCTGTGTTAGAGGAGGGCAGTGTGAGGAGGGGGTACAGCCAGTATAAGAATTAACCCCCATCTGCCATGTCCTAACCTGGGCTATGAGAATTTTCCACTTCTTTATCTGCTGTCTCCCAAATAGTAATGCGTTAGCTTCCTTTTGTACTAAAATGTGACCGGGTACCACACAGACACGTCATGATCATGAGGCTGGCTTAGTAGTTGAGGCTGAACTGAGAGTAACTGGCCTAGGGACTCATGGTTGAGCCAGAGACATTTGTAGTTAAAATTGAGCCTAGTAAGCGCGAGTGATGCGCCCCGATTATTGATGAGTTGTGGTGACAGTAAGGAGGTGATCAGCTGTGACCCAGGCTTGAGGTTACAAAACTGGCTAGGGAATGCAGCCACCCAGGGGAATACTTTCTTCTAAGCATTTTGGAATCATAAAAAAATTCTGCATAGCATTTGTTAATTTGTACCTTTACTTATGCTAAAGATAGCTCAGGATTAGAGAGAGACTTGGTGGGCGAAGTGTGCTGCTCAGGTGTGAACCCCTGAGTTCCAGTCCCCAGGACCCATGTAGGTCAGCATTCATACTCAAATCTTGAAATCCAGAGCTCCTATGGGGAGATGGAAGCAGAGACAGAGACAAGAGAATCTCCAGAAATCATGGGCCTGCTACTTTGGCATATGCAGCAGCAAGCATGGTAGTAGGCATGGCAGGTAGTCCTCTAACCTCTACATGTGTGCCCCTGTCACATACGCATGGGTGGACACACACACAGGCACATGCATGCATTCCTAAACACACACTTACACATGGACATACATATGCTCTCTCCCATACACACACATATACTTAACATACACACTCACACAGACACTCTCATGTACATGCATGCGTGCGCACATGCACACGCGCACACACGCGCGCACACACAAACACTTTTCAAAAGTGAAAGAAAGTCCATAAGATGACTCCTAAAGACGGAGAGTAGCTTTTACCTTTCATCCGACGCCCAGAGAGATGCATCGTCTGCCTAGCGGTATTTGAGATTGGAGGATGACAGCTCCAGACATTCTTAGCAGATTGCGCAGGATTTTTCCATTTCCTTCAGTAGATCATCAAATATTTGCTCTCTGAAGCCACAGTGGTGAAGCCACCAAGGACAAGAAGAGGGGTTTGAAGTCTAGCTTCTGCCTTAAGGGGAAATTGCTTCCGGTCCTCTGAGGCAAGCGCTTCATATGCCTTTATAGGATTATCCTGAAATAAAATCAGAACCTTTCTGAAGACACATGTATCTAAAATCAACATACTGCAGCCCATAGACTATAAAGAAGGAACCGTTTGCAGAAAGTAGCTGATATGCAAATGGAGACACCGGGACACTACAGCTCCAGGAAGGAGCAGCTCCAAATCACCAACTGCACAGTGACAGGTGTGTCATGTCATGCTAGACAAAAATGGTTTGTTGAGATGTATGGTGAAGTTGTAGCAGTCTCCTCATGCTGGAGTCCTTGTATCTACTTGCATTTAAGCTTTGCTACTAGCTTGTATAGATTGAGCAACAGATAAATTGGCAGTTTAGTTCATTATCACGAGGCAAGCTCCCAGAAACAGAGTTCTGGAACCCCTCCGTCCCTGCCCGATGGGAGCCATGACCCTTCCTCCTTTTCCCAAGGTAGACTCTAACTTCCAAGTTATAGTGAGAAGTCTTAGACAGTGTGTGTCCTTCTGTGTTTGGATTCTACCATATGTATATCTTGAATGAATGTATTGAATGAATACATGTCACCATATCTTGAAGTTTTTTTAGTGCTATGCTTGCGTGCATATACTAACATGTAACACACATGATGCACATTCTTTTTTTAAAAAGATTTACATATTTGTTTTTTGTGTATATGTGAGTTCCTGCATGGGCATATGCATACATGCACATGTCCACATTCCACGTATGGGCCTTTGATCCCCTAGGACTGGTGTTATAGGCAGTTGTGAGCCACCGTGTGGGTTCTGGGTAACAACCCTGGTCTTCTGCAGCAGCACCCAGTGCTTGTGACACTGAGCATCTCTCCTGCCTGCACATGTTTGTCTGGCTTTGCTGGGTGTTGGATGCAGGACCTCACGCATGGCGGCAGGGGCTGTATGTCACTGAGCACTGGACCTAGGCCTCTTCTGTTAAAAGACATGTAGGTTGTTCTTAGTTCGGAATTTCACAAAGCAAAGCTACACTCTGTTCGTTAGACTCGTGGAGCTGCTAGCTTCCAGGGTGCATGAGTGTTTAACTGCACTGGCAATGGTCAAACGGTTTTCCAAAGTTGTATTTCCACCACATTGCGCAAGTTCTACATGGACCATGTCCTGTCATGTCAACCGCGTGATTAACTTCATGCATTCCATCAAGTGGGCAGCAGTCCACTGACCCTGTGGTGGCTTTTGGCAGGAATTGGGCAGGACAGTGTCTTAGCAATCTGTACCTACAGTGTGGGTGGGTTGCCCACTACCTTCTCTGGTGAGTTGTCTCACTGATATGTTTGCATAAAGAGCTCACATCTACCTACATGTACACACACACACACACACACATGCAATTTTTAAGCAAGAAAATATTTTTCTATGTTCTAGAAATCTTTACTGCTTTGTCTCTAACATTACACGTCCGGTCCGTCATTTTCCCTTTGAGGATATGCAGTTGGCCCTGCTCTTCCTCCACGATTCTGCATGTCGCAAGTCAAGTGCCTCAGTAGGTGTGGGCTTGTCTGGAAACTGCTTTTTCAGCTCAGCAAGCTGGACCCTCCTTGCCTCAGCGTCAGAGGATCTACTATCTTAGAGGAAAACTAGATCTGCCCCCCTTGTTTATTACAGATCCCCTTTTAACATAGCTGTTTTATTGAAAGAGGTTACCTTTTTCCTTTTGCCGAAATTCAATATGCTTTTAGATCATGAACAGAAAGTGAATGTGCGGAGGGGTGAGAGGCAAATCTTGTGCAGCTGACCATGGCTGCCCGGGGTCCATCCATGAGTGGAATAGCCATGTCGTGTCCAGAAGACAGGGTTAACAAACTTTCAGATGTTAAACTAACTGCACTTTTCTGGAGTTGATTCAGCATGGTCAGCATGCATTATATATTGGGCCTCAGAGGTGAAGATTCAGGGGGCTTGCATATACGTTTCTGAGTGTGGGGTTTGTATTTGTTTCTCTCCCCTGGCTCCCAACTTTACTCTCTCAGAGTTTTACCTGGGCCCAGGAATTATGGTTGCTGTGAGAGATGTTTCTTTTTCTTTTTTTAAGATTTATTTTATGTTTGTGAGTACACTGTCACTGTCTTCAGACACACCAAAAAAGGACATCGGATCCCATTACAGATGGTTGTGATGTGGTTGCTGGGAATTGAACTTGGGACCTCTGGAAGAGCAGCCAGTGCTCTTAAGCATCTCTCCAGCCCGATGTTACTGTTTTTAAGTCTGGCATTTGCTTTGTGGAGCTGGAGTCTAAGCCCAGGGCTTCACGGTGGCCTTGCCTCCGAGCTGTGCCCTTGGCCCTGTTTTTCTTGGCTTTTAAAATAGCTTTTCTGTTTTCTGGAAAAACTTGTGTCCAGTTGAAATTACCTCTTTTTCTACTTTTTGGTAGTGCCTACTTAACACCAGATGTGCTTTTATAAGGAAAGTGTCAGATTACGAACTTTGTTTTAAACTTGCTGTCTGCTGAGCTCTTCTGCGTTTCATTGTGCTAGTGTTTCTCCCTACGGTCCTGTCTAGTGGATCTCAAATTCCAAACTTAACCGGTGTGAGGTTGTTCATAATATTCCCTTATGATTCTTTTATTTTGATGTAACATCAAACTTTATAAAAATGTAAGAAAAGACAAAGTAAATTTTCCCCATCAGCAAGTTCAGCCAGTCTGCCCCACCCCTCCCCCATGGTCCTTTGTTAGCTTGTTCCACTGGGAGTTGGTTTCCGTATATAATCTCATGTGTGGCTCTAGAGGGGTGTGTGAGCGTGTGCATGCACATGCAGCTGGGTATGACATTATTTCAGTGCCAGTTTTTGAAAAACTGTTCCTTCTTTCCATACCTTTGAGCATCTGCCGAAAGCCAGCTCGCTTTTGTTCTTAGAGTCTTTGCTGTCATTCTTTTATCTGGTTGCCTGCTTTTATCCCCGCATAGGTTGTTAGTTCTCTGACTTATTTTTCATTATTTTTTTTTTGCATTTCTGTATGAATTTTGAGTAGGCCTGTCTCTCTCTCTCTCTCTCTCTCTCTCTCTCTCTCTCTCTCTCTCTCTCTCTCTCTCTCTCTCTCTCTTTCTGTACTTGCCTCAATCCTGGTTCTCCCTGACTCCCTACCCACTGACCTGCTCAGGGAAATCCTGATCTTTACCTGGGAGTCACCCTCTGCCATTCCAGGCAGAAACACATTCTAAGGTCTTTGCCTTTTTCTTCTTCTCTCAGAGACTACAGTCCTGCTAGACTGAATGGCCAGAAATGGTGGTCAACTGGTGCTTTGCTGGCTTAGCAGCTGCTGTGTCACAGGACTGTCCTGTAATGGCGTAGTGTGGTAGAACATTGTACTCAACTCAGTCATTCTGCTTTTAGCTCTGTTGTTCAGGTATCAATGCCTGGGCTGTGTGCATGGAAGGATAGATGCATTGTAAGCAGTTATTGTCTAGCTTGTTCATGTATATGTTGATTTCATGGGGATGAAGTGTGTGTGTGTGTGGGGGGTGTATCTGTGTCTGTGTGTGTGTATGTATGTGTGGTATGTGTGGAGTGTGCATGTGTGGAGTGTGCATGTGTGTGTGTATACGTGTGCATGTGTGTGTGGAGTATGCATGTCTGGTGTGTGTGGAGTGTGCATGTATGTGTGTCTGGTGTGTGTGTGAGTGCAGTGTATGTGTGTGTGTGGAGTGTGCATGTGTGGTGTCTGTGTGGAGTGTGCATGTCTGGTGTGTGTGGAGTGTGCATGTCTGGTGTGTGTGCATGTGCAAATGATTAGTGCTGGGGACTGAACTTAGGACTTTTTTTCTTGTTAGGCAGCTGCTGTACCATGGAGCTACAACCCAAGCCTAGAGAAATACTTTTTAAACTGAAGTTCCAATGAGTGCTTGCACACTGATGGCTCATTGTTAACTGGACAAAGCACGAGGCACCCAGGCCCTCTGCACTCGAGCTATGCTCCTCTTCTCTTGGTTCACCACTGGGTATCCTTGATGTGGAGAATTTCCTTCTGCATTTTAAGATCTTTTGGTAGAGGTATTGTTAAATTATGAGACAACTACCTAATTGGACTAACACTGAGCTCTAGATACACCCAGCATGCGTCAGGACATGCACATGTGCCACGAGGTTGGGTTTTATTATAAAGTAACCTGTTCTGTGGGCTTTCTGTCTGGTTGTCCTAACATTGGATGAATGATTGGCCTAGGTGACTTCTAAATGTCCTTCAACCTGGAGATTCTATTACCCTGAGCAAATTAAATTTCAGCAAGAATGTCTTGAGTGCCATCTTTATAGTGTATGTTATCTCAGAGGAAAAACTGCCTTTGTCTTCAAAGCCCAAGATTTCGTGGTGAGCCGATAGCTGAGCATGCTGTGAAAGACGCAGAACAGTCAGCACGTGAAAGACGCAGAACAGTCAGCACGTGAAAGACGCAGAAGTCAGCATGCACCACATGTGCCTGAGCTAGAAAGTACGATGAGAAGGAGCATGTCTCAGTGTCTGTCTGTCTGTCTGTCTAGGTGCCTTTTTGTGTATCTTTGTGTGTCTCTCTGTGTATGTGTATCTATATGTCTGTGTGTGTGGTATCTGTCTTTGTATGTGCCCCTGTCTCTGTCTCTGTCTCTCTCTCTTCTCTCTCTCTGTCTCTCTCTGTGGTGTTTATGTGTTTGTGTGCATGTATGTGTGTGTCTGCATGTCTCTCTGTGTGTTGTCTGTGTATGTCTTTGTGTGTGCCTGTGTGTGTAGTGTCTGCATGTAGTATATATATATATATATATATATATAT
>NW_022196904.1:188990157-188992379 GCF_008632895.1 Mastomys coucha
ATATATATATATATATATATATATATCCATGGGTGTGTAGTGTCTCTGTGTCTCTGTGTATGTGGTGTGTGTGTGTGTGTGCACACACACATGCACCAATGAGAGAAAGCCACTGAAGCCGCACAGGGCAAGCACATTCACAGAAAAGGAATGCCAGGGAGGAGCGAAGCCTGGCAGGAATGCAAAGCTGTTTGGTTTGGGTTTGAACCGCCTGGCTGAGTTAACACACTGTAGTAGTTTCACCAACCATGGCATTTCGTTCTGCCTGGTGATAGCATAGGCACCTAGATTTGGCAAGCTCGGATTAGCCTAAGGTGCCACGTGCAATCACTTCCTAATATCACATAGAGTGAGACTTTTAATGGGAAGGTCCTCACCCAGACTCTGAGCCACATCTCTGTGCAATGAACAAGGCGGAGCTGCTGTCTGGGCTCTGTGGTGCTGGAGGCTGCAGCTCCTCACTGTCTGAGTCTTGTTTGTGTTTAGTTTATAAGGTCACAGTGAGGCTAAGACTGTCTTGCTGGGTGTACATAGTATTCCCTGATGTCCTTTAAAGTTTTACCATGGTGTTGGAACAATTCAGAGCACAATCATTTTTTTTATTAGATATTTTCTTTATTTACATGTAAATTTCTCCTTTCCCAGTTTCCCCTCCAAAAAACAAAGAAACAAACAAAAACAAATCCCTGTTGCCTCCCCCCTCCCCATGCCTGCCACCCCAACCTCTCCCACTTATTGGCCCTGGCATTCTCCTACACTGGGGCACAGAAGAGCACAATCATTTTTGATTAATATTTTCAAATAATATCAAATATACTTTACCTAAAAAGTTTAAATTTTCTGAAAAATAATAAAAACATTGACTGTGATCTAAATGAGTTATAGAATAGTTCCAAGGCATGGTTTGTTCTTGAAGCAGATGTAAAGACTCATCTACAAGTGTGGAAACACAAATCCTGAGCTCACATGCTGTGTTGGTGACCGTCTGCAGGCAGAGAGCGATTTCAACACTGCGTCGTCGTCCTTCTGTTGGTGCACCAAACACCTGAAAATGTGCCTGACGTGTGGAGAGCTTTATATATAAGTCTTCAAATTTTCTAAAATCTACCTTTAAAAGTGCTTACCGAGCATGCCAAAGTCCTTGCTGTGTGTAGTCCTTGCTGTGTGTAGTCCTTGCTGTGTGTAGTCCTTGCTGTGTGTAGTCCTTGCTGTGTGTAGTCCTTGCTGTGTGTAGTCCTTGCTGTGTGTAGTCCTTGCTGTGTGTAGTCCTTGCTGTGTGTAGTCCTTGCTGTGTGTAGTCCTTGCTGTGTGTAGTCCTTGCTGTGTGTAGTCCTTGCTGTGTGTAGTCCTTGCTGTGTGTTCTCCTTTCTGTGTTGTTTTGTTTTTAAGCTGACTGAGAGTGATCATTTAAAAGCAGAGGGAAGTCCTGAGAGCAGAGAAGGGTCGGGAGACGGATCAATAGCTCTGCTTGGAGACAGAGCCGAATGTGTGTGTGAGATTTATTCCATAGCATAGACTAGTTTTAAATTCTATCAAGTGAAACTGACAGTACAGCTGCGCCCACTGCCCTCTGTTGTAACAGATCCTGGACACGGAGCCCAGAGGAATGGAGCGCAGTGGTGCGGGCATTATCTGCCTGCCCTGTGGTCACCCTCTATTGATCGCCGTAGGACCATGTCTGTAGCTAATTTCATATCTTTCTTGGGTTTTCTAAATTCACCATCAGAATCACCTGATACATATATGATGCATTCTTTTAGAGTGAAGAGTAACTGGGGTGGGGTGGGAATTGAACCAAGGGAAATTAAGTGTCTATAAAAGAATAACAGTTTCTTTGCTTTTTATCTTATTAATGTGTACTTTTATTCTTTTCAACAAAGGCAGCATTTGGCCTATGGGGCATGTACTGTGGTTTATACTGTTTTTATTCATTCATTCTTTTTAAATTAATTTTAATTTTTTACATGCCTAATTATACCACACATGAACTAGCTAGCAGGACCAAGGCTGTGATGAGGAGCCCTGGAGAGACGGGGCTCATGATAGGACAGAAGGCAGGTCCAAATAGCACTTCATTCGTGTGGCTGTTCAGAGAACTTGGCACATGGTAGACTCAAGGTTTGCTATTTGGAACTGTTTGGATTTTTATTTTTATTTTTTTTTTTTATTATTTTTATTTATTTATTTATTTATTTTTTTAATTTTAGATATTTTCTTTATTT
>NW_022196904.1:188993486-189002815 GCF_008632895.1 Mastomys coucha
CCTCTCCAGCATCTGCTGTCACCTGAGTTTTTTATCCTAGCCACTCTGACTGGTGTGAGGTGAAATTTTTTATTTTTTTGGTATTGTTTTTAACCTTTTATTGATTCTTTGTGAATTTCACATCATGCACCCCATCCCCTCATATCTATCCTCTGCCCTTGCAACAACCCCCAAAATAAAAAACAGTCAAATAAACAAAACAAAAATAAAAAGCTGAACTCATAGAAAGCATCTTGCTGCAGAAGCTCCTAGTGAGCCCCACAGTGAGTCCCTCTGTGTACACGTCTCCACTTGCTAATGCTCATTGCGTTGCGTCATTGGTCTGGTTGCCCCACAGTGAGCCCCTCTGTGTACACGTCTCCACTTGCTAATGCTCATTGCATTGCGTCATTGGTCTGGTTGCCCCACAGTGAGTCCCTCTGTGTACACGTCTCCACTTGCTAATGCTCATTGCGTTGCGTCATTGGTCTGGTTCCTATGAATCCATCGTGCTGTGTCCTCACTAGGCCTCCTGGTTGCTATTGCCCTGTGTCATGGAGATTCTGGAGTTTGATCAGCAGGACTGGCCAGCCCTCCTATATGCTCCACAATTCACAGATGATGTAGGTTTTGGGGTGGGTCAAGTCATCCTGGATCTGGGCCTGGGTGGCAGCTGAGCTGGTTACCCCTCCAGCTCTCCCTTACCTGCATTACCAGGGTGAGCTCTCCAGCGCTGCTCCAGCTAGGCCACCCAATGCCTAAATAGTAGGAGGCAGGGTCGGCTCTCCTGTTCTCAGGCCCTTGGGACCAGCTTACCCACACCCACATCTCTAGAGTTAGCTCCACTGTGCTGCCCAGTCAAGGCACAGGGCCCATACTCCCAAGTGTTGCAGCCAGCGAGGGCCGGGCCAGCTCTTCTACCTCACAACCTGTGGGCTGGCTCACCATGCCTTGCCTCAGGGCCAGCTCCACTGTGTAGCCCAGGCAAGGTACAGGGCCCCCTCTCCTGAGAGCTACAGCCAGTGATGGGGCAAGGTCAGCTTTCCTGATCTCAGATGTTGGGGCCAGGTCTCCTGACTACCACAGATGATGAGGAGTAAGTTGGAGGAGGGCATCACTCCTTGCCTACTCCATCTCATGGAAGATAGGTGGTGGGGCCAGCTCTCTGGTGCTCATGCCCATAGGGCCAGCTCTGCTCCCTATCAGGGCCACATGCCCCCCATCATGGCCACCTCTCCTGTGCTGCCCAGGTGACGTGTAGTCCATGATCTCCCAAGTGCTGCAACTGGCAAGGGGCAGAGTGAGCTCATTCACTCTCATGATCCCAGGGCCAGCTCTCCTGACTGCCACAGGTGGTGAAGGACCTGCGAAGGAGGGCATCACCCCCGCACCCACACCACCTCACAGCAGAGAAGTGGTGGGGTCATCTCTCCCACAGTCATGCCCTGAGAACCAGCTTACTCATACCCCTGCTACCAGGGCCAGCTGCACTGTGCTGTCCAGGCGAGGCTCAGGGCCTGGTCTCCCAAGTGCTGCTGCCAGTGAGAGATGGGGCTAGCTCTCCATAGTCCTTCAGCTTGAGGGGCAGGGCCAGTCCTGCACAGTCCTTGAACATCTGCGTGGTCCCAGGCAACTGCCCAGACCAGGGATGTCCCCATGGTCTCTAGTGGTAATAGGAGCCATGGACATTGACACAGATATCTGTCACTGCATGGCTGTAGACCTAGACATGACCCTCAGGGGCAGCTGGGCTGGGACTTCACCATATCCTCCGATGGCGGGGCTGGCCACTCACAACAGGCTATTCCTTCCCACCCTCACGTCTCCAGTTCCGTCTCTTTTCATAATGCTCACACTTTTCCGTTTCTCTTTCTCTCCTGACTGTCACCACACACTTGTACAGTGTAGTGGCTCCTACCACAGGTGGGCCTCTGTGTGACCTCTGTCCACACTGCATGTCATGGCGGCGATGGGCCTCTAGGTGGCATGGTGGCAGGCAGGTCACCTGTGGTGTGGCCCTTCGTGGTTTGGTCTCTGTGTGTCCTCTGCCCGCCACTCTGTGGAGTGATTGCTTGGTTTCTAACTGCCTTTCCTCACCAATACCTCGAGGCTTGGCATGGTGGTTGGCAGATCTCTGGATGTCTTCTATTTATTTATTTGCATAAATATTTTCCCTAAATATGTCTACACTACCATGTACCTGGTGCCTTCTCAGGCCAGAACCAGGGCATCAGATCCATTAGGACAAGAATCATAGAGGGATGTGAACCACCATGTGGTTGCTGGGAATTTAACTCAGGTCCTCTGGAAGAACAGCCAGTGTTCTTAACCACTGAGCTCTCTCCAGCCCCTGTAATTTGTGTTTCATTAGAAAAAAAATGACTTCTCACAGTTGGGGCTATTGCCTCTGTGGCCATTGTCATCTTCCCTTGGTTCATTTTTGGCAGATGAAATAAAGCAAGAAGATATTGAAGGCATTCTGCAGAAGTTTACTGGGAATATAATGCAAGTACCCCCCCTGTAAGTTCAGTTATTGAATTTATGTTTAATTTTATCATCTGTTGATTAACCATGACTTAGAATAAAGTGGGCTCTCTTTTGCTGTGTTTTAATCTGGTCATTGAATATAAGAAGAAAGAGATGAGCCCATCCAGCGTGGATATAAAGCTTTGATCCCAAAGAAAAGGTGTATATTTCATTCTGTGCTGGATGGTAGTGCAGCCTGGCCTCTGTGCATCCTGTTTCACTGACTTTTCAAGGTTTCTGTGTAGACATCAGGGCAGTGACAGAGTCCAGAGAATACAGTGAAAGTCTGTTGCTATGCAGGAGCAACAGACTGGGGACTCTGGGTCTCAAGTGCTGCCTGGTTGGCCCCAGAATATTTTAATTTTTTTTAATAAACCTTTTTATAGATTTATTTATTTATTTATATTTATTTATTTTACGTGTGAATGTCCTATCTGCACTTACACCAGCATACTAGAAGAAGGCATCAGATTCCAGGATAGGTGGCTGTGAGCCACTGTGTGGTTTCTGGGAATTGAACTCAGGACCTCGAGCAGATAGTACTCTTAACCATCTCTTAGCTGTCTCTCCAGCACACTCAACAGATAAAAGTTACAACTTTGTAAGGAATGAGTATAGATTACTTCACACCTGTCTGGGTGCCTTAGGGTATCTGTCTCTAACAAACACCACAGGTGCTCAGAGTATCTATCTGTGGTGCTCAGAGTATCTATCTGTAACAAACACCACAGGTGCTCAGAGTATCTATCTGTAACAAACACCCCAGGTGCTCAGAGTATCTATCTGTAACAAACACCACAGGTGCTCAGAGTATCTATCTGTAACAAACACCACAGGTGCTCAGAGTATCTATCTGTAACACCACAGACTAGGAAGCTATTTCACTTGGTTTTGGAGACTATGTCCAGGACAAGGCACTGGCAGAGTGTTTGGCTGGTGAGCGCCTCCTTCCTTGAGGTGTTGTGTGGCAGAGGGATGAAGGCATTTGTCTGTGGTAACATCCCCTGCTCTGAGAGCTCTGTTTATGCCCTGGACACTCTCCAAAAGGCCTCTCCCCTTGCCACCATCATCTTGGTACTTAAGCATTCAGCAGGTGACTGGGAGGTGGAGGCACCACTCAGCCACTCCTGTGTACACACGCTGTTTGACACAAATGCATGCGTGCCTACAGGACGCATCAGGTGTGTTACTGATGGGACTTTTAGAATCTAGATTTCTTCAAGATTTTTCTCAATTATAAAACTTATACTTTTTCAGTAAAATCTGCATTAAATGTTTGAATCATTTGTTAAACTAAGTTAAATATATATTTATCGTATATAAACTGCTTTAGCATTCTCTGTAGTTATCCACAAGTTTGTGGTGTTTACCAAGTGAGACTTTTTTTCAGGGAGAAACTATCTCTGAGCTGGGGGCTAGTGAAGGGAGTTGATGAGGTCAACTCCAGGAACGTTAAAGAAAAAAATGGGTGCTGCTCACTGCTTACATTAGTCTCAGAGATACGCGGGACTGCATCCCGAGATAGGGGCAGATCACGAAGAAAGACAAGTTGAATTTCAGGAGTGCTCTCAGTGGGAGGAGCTGCTCATCGTCCTTCGATCCCTGCTGCCTAGGATTCCTCCCTCAGCGCCTCACCTTCTCATTTCCATTTTCTCCTTATCACATAAGATATTCTGCACTGAAGAAGGATGGACAGAGACTCTCAACATTAATGAAGAGAGGCAAGGCGGTTGAGGCCAGACCAGCCAGGCCAGTGACTGTCCATAGCATCTCCCTCCTGAAGTTCCAACCACCGTTCTTCACTCTAGGTAAGACATGAGACAGTCTGCTTTGCCTGTTTCTTTGTTTTGTGTTTGGCTAATTTTACAAGGTTGGAATGGAAATCTATGGTCTTGGAATTTTTTTGAATGTAAGAAAAGTTGTACTTTGATTTCTTGAGGTAAATGTAACTAAGCTCTTAGAGGTTCAGGGTAACACAAGCAGGCTGACTTTCATGGTTTATAACCATTTTACTGTAAACTGGGAATTAAATACTTAAGGTCTCTTTAGAGAAGTGTGTGGAGGATATATGTTTTCAAGATTTTAGAGCCTGGCCCTCCAGAGATGGCTCAGCAGTCGGAGCACTAGCTACTCTTCCAGAGGACCTGGGTTTGATTCCCAGCACCTACGTGGTGGTTCGCAGCCCTCCATAGCTCCAGTCTCAGGGATCCTATACTCTCTGACCTCTTTGGGAACGAGACACACAGTACTCAGACATATGCACAAATAAATACCACAAATGTAACAATTAAAGTAAATATAACTTTTAAAAATTTTTAGTTTTTATCTTACAGATTTTTTTCTTCCATTTTTTTATACTAAATATATTTGATTTTAGAGTAAATATTGATCTTTTAAACAAAGCCTTTTTTGTTAATTGGGAATGAGAGGCTATAAAAGCAGACTGATTTCTATCTGCCGGGCTCCTTTTTGTAAACTGCAAGTTATTGATGTGAAAGTAGCTAAGACAAAAGTATTGTTGGACATCTGGTTCTAGTGTTGTGACCTGGCTCAGGTTGTCAGTTTGAATATGGGGTGCATACTTGAAGTAAACTAAAAAGCCAAAATACTTGTTTATAAAGTTGTAAAGTTGTACAAGCTTCGATATTTTTTTGTCCTTGGGCTCCTGAAATTAATCCAGCAGATAATTTCACAGCAACCATGAATAAAATCCTTTTCCCATGGGGTTTCTCAAAGCCTTTCCTCCCTCCGCATCACAGTGAGCTCCTGCAGACGGTGGTGCATGTGAGACAGTGAGCTCCTGCAGACAGTGGTGCATGTGAGACAGTGAGCTCCTGCAGACAGTGGTGCATGTGAGACACAGTGAGCTCCTGCAGACAGTGGTGCATGTGAGACACAGTGAGCTCCTGCAGACAGTGGTGCAGTTAAGACAGTGAGCTCCTGCAGACGGTGGTGCATGTGAGACACAGTGAGCTCCTGCAGACAGTGGTACATGTGAGACAGTGAGCTCCTGCAGACAGTGGTGCAGGTGAGACAGTGAGCTCCTGCAGACAGTGGTGCAGTTAAGACAGTGAGCTCCTGCAGACGGTGGTGCATGTGAGACACAGTGAACTCCTGCAGACAGTGGTGCAGTTAAGACAGTGAGCTCCTGTAGACAGTGGTGCAGTTAAGACAGTGAGCTCCTGCAGATAGTGGTGCATGTGAGACACAGTGAGCTCCTGCAGACAGTAGTGCAGGTGAGACAGCTCCTGCAGACAGTGGTGCAGTTAAGACAGTGAGCTCCTGCAGACAGTGGTGCAGTTAAGACAGTGAGCTCCTGCAGACAGTGGTGCATGTGAGACACAGTGAGCTCCTGCAGACAGTGGTGCAGTTAAGACAGTGAGCTCCTGCAGACGTGGTGCATGTGAGACACAGTGAGCTCCTGCAGACATTGGTGCATGTGAGACAGTGAGCTCCTGCAGACGGTGGTGCTTGTGAGACACAGTGAGCTCCTGCAGACAGTGGTGCAGGTGAGACAGTGAGCTCCTGTAGACAGTGGTGCATGTGAGACACAGTGAGCTCCTGCAGACAGTGGTGCATGTGAGACAGTGAGCTCCTGCAGACAGTGGTGCAGTTAAGACAGTGAGCTCCTGCAGACAGTGGTGCAGGTGAGACAGTGAGCTCCTGCAGACAGTGGTGCAGTTAAGACAGTGAGCTCCTGCAGACAGTGGTGCATGTGAGACAGTGAGCTCCTGCAGACAGTGGTGCATGTGAGACACAGTGAGCTCCTGCAG
Source organism: Mastomys coucha (assembly GCF_008632895.1). NCBI lineage: Eukaryota > Metazoa > Chordata > Mammalia > Rodentia > Muridae > Mastomys > Mastomys coucha. The sequence goes on from NW_022196904.1 coordinate 188,999,765, forward strand.
ACAGTGGTGCAGTTAAGACAGTGAGCTCCTGCAGACAGTGGTGCAGTTAAGACAGGGTGCTGTCCTATGTTTCCTGATTCTAAAGGACTTGATAAATGAACAGAAACAAAAACAAAAAAATAACCAACCAAACAAAAACACCCAAGACCTACCAAGTGGTCTGTTCCATTCATCCCATGAAAGGGCAGACTCCACTTTAACAGAGCCAATAAAACGTGAAGGATTTGGGTTTCCTGGCTGCTTGTAAGCCATAGAAGTGCCTCACTGTATTGACTGGAGAGGGTGGAAGAGTGTACCCGGTTTTCTTCTGCAAAGTCAGGTGTCACACAGGTGTCGCCCTCCATGGTACTGTGTGGCTTAGATTTGTTTAATGTTTTGGTTATGTTTCTCTCACAGGACTGTCCGCGTAGTGTTCCTCCCCAGCACAGCTCTTCTCACGGGCAAAGGGAGTTTTGATTGCTCTTTGCTTATATTTTTTTTCAAATGTTATAAAATCTGAAACTATTTGAGAAGCCTATGGCTCATGATAGAAAAGCTGAGATTTCTGACCACTTCAAGCATAGTAAATGAACAAAGTGTACAAATCTGAAGCCATTCTTTTTAGCATCTCGAGCTCATGAGAGCAGAGCTGGGGTTTCTGTTTCAAACCTATTAAATGAACAAGGCTGAGGTATTAACGTCGTGCAGCTTGCCAGTTAATTTAAAATGTGTTCATGACTTTCTACCTACTCCACACTCAGACGTTTGGATCTCACAAACACATATGCTGCTGCATGAATAATGTATGGCTTAGCACATAAATATTTTATGGCTCAATTGTTTGCATAGCCATTTTTACATGTGTTGAAGAGCATCGTTTTTATGTAAAGTGGGGCTCTCAGGAGGTCAGCCTCTCACCACAGCACTGCTAACCTTCCAGATGTTGAATGCGGAGGAGGTTTTTATATCCGAAGCTTGGTCAGTGACATTGGCAAAGGTAAGCAGAGAATGAATTATGAACCATCATTTACAGAGTAATGCTCCTTTCTGACGGGAGAGGGAAATTTCTGTTTTTCATTTTCCCGAGGACCGGCTGAGGAGCTAAACTGCTTTTAGTTCAGATGCATTGTGGGTTTATAGTGTGCACTTCTGAGTCCCAGTGGCTGCCAGGAGGTGCTGGTAATGGAGAGGGAGATGGAGAGTGGGTGGAAAGCCTACATCTTTTCAAGTAAAAAACGTTTTAACTCAAAGTAGAGGTCAGAAAAAAAAAGTTATCCTTCTAAAACTTATTTGCATTGATACAAATCAATTTAAAAACAAAAAACTGAAAGGCACAATCTTAAAAGCTCTGGCTCTACCTCTGCTGTTCTGGTCATGTGACAGTGGACAGGGCACATCATCCTATTTGCAGAGTAATGGGAATATTTATGTCCTGGGCTTGCTTCAGATGCCAAGTAGGGAAAACAGGTGTAAGTTCAAATGCCTAGCTCATCTTTCCTGCTTAAGCATTGACTTACCTCGGGCTCTGGGCTCTTGAGCTGGCCTGGCGCCCTGGGACGTCAGAGGTGAGTGCTGTTGACTGGAAGACTGGGTTTTGAACGTTGTATTGCTCACCTTGCGTTTTTCCTTCTGGGTGCTGTAGAACTCGCATCCTGTGCCAGCGTGCTGGAGCTGACCCGCACCAAACAGGGACCCTTTACACTTGCGCAGCATGCCCTCCCTGAAGACAGGTGGACCATCGATGACATCGCACGGTCCCTCGAGCGCTGCACATCCCTTCTGCCAGAAGAGCTGACGTTTAAAAAATTAAAAACCGAGAACTCCAGTGACCAGGTTTTAAGCTGTGGATATATAACTCTCAGGGAGACAAAGAGAGAAGATGACGCAGTTAAGACACTTTGAGCTGGGCTGGGAGGATCATTTCCTGGTTGGTGTATATCCTGACCCAGGAATGCCCATACACTTCTTGAGTTCTTTGCAAGATGTCTTAATGACTCTGAATGATGAATCTGATTGGATTCAGATAAATAAGTTTTCTGAATTTGATCTTTCCTTAGTCTCTTTCCTGTGAAAAAGTTAAACAGTATTCTAATTACAGAAGACTAAAGTCTGAGCTGCAGGTTCCACTGGTCTCACAGAAGTGTCAAACTTGCTTTGCTTAGACTGGGGGAGGGGAGCATTCATTCTTTTGAAATTCTCTGAATATATTTAAAGTGCTCAGTGTTGAGCTGTCCTGTGTGTTTGCAGAGCCTATCGCTGCTGGGAAGCGCTGGTGGGCTGTAGTCAGTTGTGACTGTGTTCCTTGGATCTTGAAAATGAATTCGTTTTCCTAATAAATATCTGTAAATGCACAAACTTCTGCTTCAACCACTAACAGAATGTAAATAGTGTAAGACGTGATTCATTTCAGATCCTATCTTTAGCTGAGCTCAGCTCCTGTAGCTGTGTACTGTGGCAGCTATTTCTGTGGTCAACCACATGGTATCAGAGTATAAAAATGTGATTTTTAGAATATAAACTAGAGAATGTATCTTGGATTAAAACACTGTCCTGCCTGTTCTGTAGTGCCTCTCTGTGACTGTGGAACCCTGCAGGATCCAGTGACATGGTTTCTGTAGAAATGATCACAAGAATATGATCACATTTTAAAACAGCAAATTTTGAGTGCTTCATTGTTTTGTTATGGGACTGTGTATTCATTTATTGTGTGTTTTGGGTTCTTAAAGACAAGAATACTAAGGACTGGAGCTGGAGAGGCGAGGACTCGCTGCCTGTCCAGCAGGCAGAGAGTGTAGATCCCTGCACCTGCCCACATCAGACAGCTCCTGCTACTTCAGCTCCAAGGGACTCAACACCCCCTGTGGCCTGCGGGCCCCTGTGAGCGCCCATGCCTCCACACACATACATAAATAATTACTTTAAAAGATATATAGTTTTAACGCAGGATGGCCCCACTCACTATGTAGCCGAAGCGCCTCCTGTCTCTACCTCCCAAGTGTAGAGGTTACAGGCATACGCCACTGTCTTGTGTGGGAATGTAGTATAGAAATTACAGGCATACGCCACGGTCTT
>NW_022196904.1:189003623-189007821 GCF_008632895.1 Mastomys coucha
GTAGTGTAGAGATTACAGGCATACGCCACGGTCTTGTGCGGGAATGTAGTAATGTATTGTACAGCTATGACAATATTCAAGGCTTCCTTCATTTACTAAAGTATATTTTCAAAAAGAAGATTTATTAAACATTTCCTAAAATGCAAGCTTTTATGTTTTCATAACTTTCTTTTTAGAGGTTGTTGCCTCTAAAATATTTTAAATAAGCAGACTGATGGTTTTGTTGTGGTTAATGTAATCCTAATATAAACAGTTAGGTGGGTCAACAGGGTATTCTCAGCATACTGGCAATACTTTTAATAAGAACGTTGAAGTTAACTCTGGGCAGGTAAGATGGCTCAGCTGGTGGCCCCAGGACTGATGACTTGAGTTTTGATCCCTGGGTGACCTACGTGAGAACCTACTCCAGCAAGTTGTCCACAGACACTGCGTACACACCCATGCCCATGCCTACACACATAGAAAAAAACAAAAGAATGAAATGTTTTTAAATTTAAAAACGAATTCTTAGTATGAGGCAGAAAAATGCGAGTCTTATATTACGGTAAATCCATGAATTGGAAGTTTCATAGTTTTGAGCCTGGTATCGTGGTAAGGCTTTAATCCCAGAACTCAGGAGGCTTGGGCATGTGGATCTCTGTGGTCAGAGTCCAGGTCAGCCAGGACTGCACAGGACTTCAGAGTGAGACACTATCCGTTTACATTTTTATGTAGTCCTATCTAGTGCCCTATAATTGTATAACCAAAGGTGACGTTAGATCCTGCTGCCCGTTAGAATGGTCCATGCTGCACATAGTGTGTCTTCATCATAAGCAGCTCAAGCTTGAATAGACCACATAGCATAGAGGTTTCCTTTTTTTCTTTTATTGGATATTTTATTTATTTACATTTCAAATGTTATCCCCTTTCCTAGTTTCCCCTCCAGAACCCCTCTATCCCACCCTCCCTCCCCCTGCTTCTATGAGGGTGCTCCCCCACCCACCCATTCCCATGTCCCAGCCCTGGCATCCCTTTACACTGGGGCATCAGGCCTTCACAGGACCAAGGGCTTCTCCTCCCATTGATGCCCCACAAGGCCATCCTCTGTTACATATGTGGCTGGAGCCATGGGTCACTCTCTACTCTTCTCAAAGGAAAGAGTAGAATTTATGAAAAAGTAAGTCCTAGAAATGGTAGTCAGTCTTTTTCTTTTGTTTGGAAATGCTGGAGAAATTATGCAGGTTTTTAAAATGCCCATAATGTTCACCATCTTAATCCACTCATTTTGGATTTTATTTTTATATTATATTTTCCTCTTTATTTACATAATGCAGGCACTATGCTCTTACTGACTTTTCATACGATTTTGTCTGGGCGTGTTTAGTCTTCATGAGTCTATTTGTCATATCTCTACTCAGTTCATTTAAATTAGTTTCCGGAGGCTACACACATAAGCAGCGTTTTTCCTAGGACACATTCTTGTAGTGTGGTTATTTTAGTGGAAGCAATAAGAATTTGTGGTCCCCTGGGCTGTAACATTTAGTATCACCATTGTTCGGGATTTTATACATTGTTGCTAAAGTTTCTCTTCTTTTGTGTGACCTGCCTTCACACCCTGGTCATTTGTCTAAATAAGCATCTTGATGGTTTCTTTGTATGTAACACAAGTTATTTGCAGTAAGTGCTTAGCAGAAGTAGTTTTCCTGGCCTGTCTTGGTTTCTTTTCCAGGTCCTCTGATTAAATACCCTGACAAACGAGACCTAAAGGGAGTGCTTACTCTGGCTGCAGCTGAAGGATCCCAGAGCTGGGAGGTCCAGACAGCTGGTCTCATACATCTGCAGTCGGGAATAGCGAGCAGCCATGGTCCTGCACTGTTGGCTTTCTCCATCTATTGCAGTCCAGGACCCCTGCCTAGGGAATGGCCCTGCACACTGCTAACATAGGCATCGCTCTTCAATTAACCTGTCAGGATCATCCTCCCAGGCACGCCCAGGGCCATCTCCCAGGGCACTCAAGAGCCCGGGGCTGGCAGCACCAACCTATGTCTTGCTTTGTAAACATCTTAGGTTTTGCTGACTCAGCTTCCACGTGCTCTCCCCCTTTCCTACCGTCAGATGTGTAAATGTGAGTAATTAAAATTTATTAAGATTTTTAAATATTCTTAACTTTCATGGGTAGCTGAAACCAAGACCGGAGGTCTGAAATAGTTCAACATTCATCCTCTTTAAAATTTAATCAAAACATCAGAAAAATATATGTGATTAATGTAAGTCATTTTACTTATGGGCAAAAAAATAAAGTTAGAATTTTCTGCAGATATCCCAGCCTGGAGCACAGCAAGTCACCTGATTGTGATTATTTAACTCTTAGGTTTCTGAGATATGTTGGGATTGTGCGAATGTTTAAAACAGTCACAGAATTATCTTCTGACCTTAAAATCTGCAAGGATTAAAATAATAGGAATTTGTTCTTTACCGATTCAAAGCTGTGATTGGTGAACAAGGGATAAATTAACGTTTCCCTGAGCTCACTGGGTCTTTTTCTCTTCAGTACATGAATTAACTCTAGGTTGCTAACTCATCAGGAACCACCCACTTAAGGAATGCTGGTACAGTTTGTGCCCCTTTGACCAGTCTGAAATCAAACTTAGAAGTAACATTTGAGAGTCCATTAGAGGGTGAGCCAGTCTGTTTCAAAGGAAGAAGGTAATTTAAATTGTATCGTGATCTGGATAATGCAAAAATGTAATTCAAGAGCACCGTAAAGCACAGATGCATTTATGAAGACAAAGATAACGCCATGCAGTTTGGACACTGAAATTATTGTAAGAGCCTTACATTTTAAATAGAAGGACTGTCTTTAAAAGTTTTGTTCTCAAGGTGTTGTGTGAATAGCTGTAGCTTACCCTGGTCAGCTGTTAAATATAGATGTTAAACACAGATTCCATGGCCCTCAAATCGGAAATGCCTTCATTTATCATCAAATAAATTAAGTTCTGCAAGAAGACATTTTCAGAGTGACATTAAACATGCTGAGGCCAGTCAGAGAGTTGCTAGGAATTGTTTTCTAATTCATTTCTCTATTTCTGTTTCATTTCTTAGAAAACAACCAATTATTTCTGTGTCTATCATTAATCAGCCTCAATTGTGCCTCAATTGATTGGAGGCATTTTGTTTCTGAGGGACTCAGTTTACCCACCTTTGATACAGAAGAGGCAGTCTGGCTGGTTTCTAGAACCTTCCACCACTGAGCATTAGGCTTCCAATGTGGGTCACTGTGTACCCCGGAACTTGGGTTTTACCACGTTCATTGGCTCTGAGGATTTCCACCCTTCATTGCTTTGCCTATTACACATCTTCTTGTTATCTGTCCTTCTGTGTGTTCACGTGTCATTTTGGACATATAACTCTTTCATAGTCCTCATCTTTCATGTCTTTGTGCTGAACCCTGATTTTCCTCAAATCCTTTTTTCCAAATGCTTCCTTCTGCTATTTCTGTTTACTAACAAACATTTATTTCAGTGACTATTGTATTCTGTTTTTATTTCTGAAACATCACAGTGTGTGTGTATATATGCATATATGTACGCACACACACACACACACACACACTGTGATTTAAAATCTATCTCTTCTTGTGTGTGTTGCCTGCCCCCCTCATGACACAAGAGGACCTCATTCATATTTAGTCGAGGGTTCTTCCACTGAGCTATAGTGTAGCCAGTCTTTGCTAGTTTGTGAGTTCCTTTTTTCCCACCCTTTATCCACCCTCACCCCCCTTAACCCCCATCAGTATATAGGAGGGAAAAAGTGATAGAGGGGAGAGAGATCCTTGAATCTAATTTCTTTCTGCTTTGAGCATGACTACTAACAAAACACAACTAATCCCCTGAAGGACCACCAGCCACCAACCCTGCCTCTCTAGACCCTAGCATTCAGGTTCCCTTTGAAAAGTTTCCAGAATTCCAAACATCACACAATCACAGAAAGTATCTGCAGCTGGCAGAACCATGCCTCTGCTAGAGCGCAGGGCAAATCTCAGTCAGCTGCTGGGGACATTCTGAAGCAGCTTCATAACCCCACACCTGGGGGACAGTCCAAAGCGGCTTCATAACCCCACACCTGGGGGACAGTCCAAAGCAGCCCCACAGCCCCACACCTGGGGGACAGTCCAAAGCAGCCCCACATCCCCACACCTGGGGGACGGTCCAAAGCAGCC
>NW_022196904.1:189008364-189011827 GCF_008632895.1 Mastomys coucha
TCCCCACACCTGGGGGACGGTCCAAAGCAGCCCCACATCCCCACACCTGGGGGACAGTCCAAAGCAGCTTCATAACCCCACACCTGGGGGACGGTCCAAAACAGCCCCACATCCCCACACCTGGGGGACAGTCCAAAGCAGCCCCACATCCCCACACCTGGGGACAGTCCAAAGCAGCCCCACATCCCCACACCTGGGGGACAGTCCAAAGCAGCCCCACATCCCCACACCTGGGGGACGGTCCAAAGCAGCTTCATAACCCCACACCTGGGGACAGTCCAAAGCAGCCCCACATCCCCACACCTGGGGACAGTCCAAAGCAGCCCCACATCCCCACACCTGGGATACCTTGGATTAAAATGAAAAGACATTCTTATAGTATTTCTGTGTTTTAAGAAGAACCCCAAATTTGAGAATTCTCACTACACTGTATCCTAAGCCCAGTGTTGTCTTATTCCACCATCAGGGCTTCTATGAATGTATATTTTAAACTTTTATTAATGATTTAATATATACACAGGAAATTGTTCATAAGTCTATAGCTTCATATGTTTTTCAGAGACTGAACACACAGTGACAAGTGTGTAAATCAAGAATCAGAACACACGTGGGAGGCAGACAGATTTCTGAGTTCGAGGCCAGCCTGGTCTGCAGAGTTCCAGGACAGCCAGGGCTACAACAGAGAAACCCTGTCTCGAAAAACAAAAGCAAAGCAAAGCAAAGCAAAACAAACAAACAAACAATCAGAACATGCCTAACTCTGCCTGCCCCTGAGCCCTGCAGAAGGGTTTTTGGTTAGGAGCACCCGCCTCCACCCAGCACAGACTAACCGAGTGTAACATTGTAGCACCATGAGTACGAGAGTAGCCACTTCTAACATTGTGCATTTTTATTTTCTTGCTGTTTTGTGCTTTATATAAATGTAAGCCTACAGTTTGTGTGCTTCCACATCTGCCCAGGGTTGTGTGTGTGTGTGTGTGTGTGTGTGTATTTTATTGCTGTCTTAACCCAGGCTCCCATAGCAAATACTACAGATGGTCTTGCTCCTAACTAAATCTCTCTCTGCCTCTGAGTTAGCTCAGGATGAAGAGGGCAGTCTCTCTCATCACTTCACACAGGCACAAATCTCATCTTGGGGCCCTAACCTTCCTGGGCTCATGTAAGCTTGAATTGGTTCCCAGTGGCTCCACTTTCTCAACGATCATGTTGAGGGATGGGTTATTGCCGCTTCTGAATGAGAATGTTTCCTACAGACGCAGGTAAGTGAAGGAATCCTTGGCCCCAGGTGGTGGCACTGTCTGTGGAGACACAGCCTTGCTGGAGGAAGTCTGTCAGTCCTGTGAGATGAAAAGCTCCACATCGTTGCTTGCTTTGCTCTCTGCTTTGTGCTCATAATTGACGGCTTGAGCACTCAGCTTCCTGCCTCAGCCTCCACTCCTGCCTCAGCCTGCACTCCTGCCTCAGCCTGCACTCCTGCCTCAGCCTCCACTCCTGCCTCAGCCTACATACCTCCCTTCTAAAAGCTGTTTTTGGGCATGGTGTTTATCACAGCACTAATACAAAATCGACATACAAGTGTTGAGGGTCAATATCAGGTTCCGACTGCCGCCTGTGTGTGTTGCATCCTGTTTCAGGTTAGTACCCACTGTTCTTAGCATTACCGTTTCACTGCAGTTTCGCTAAATGCTTGGGTTTCAGATGGCTCTATGACCTGTCTGGTATTGACTCTTTCTAACAGGGGAGCCTGGGTCATAGGTAATATGTATGTGAAGCTTTGGTAGCTTCCAGAAGCAGGTTTCCACAGCTTAGCAGCAGTACCCAGGAACTCCAGCACCTAGGAACTGGCAGTTCCACACAGCATTGGCACTAAATATCCTGATCCTTTCTAGCCACTTAGATGGGTGTCTGTGTCGTCACAGACTAGCTTGAATAGTCCCCAACCCCAGCCACAACCTCTCCAGTTATGTTTAGTCTCATTTCCTAGTCTCTTTCCTGGTTAATCCTGTTAAGTGGCTTCTAGTTATTCATTTACTCGAAATACTGGGTTATTTATTTATTTATTTTTATTATTTAAAAAACTAAGTATAGGGTTTGTGTGTGTGTCTGCCTACCTGTCTGTCTGCATGTGAATATGTACACATGCGTATAGGTGCTCACAGAGGCCAGAGGCATGGAATTCCCAGGAGCTTGAGTTATAGATGCTCTAAACCAACCACCTGGCATGGGTGATGTGGTCCTCTGGAAGGGCAGCAAGTGCTCTTAGCCACTGAGCCTTCTCTCTAGCTGTCACCTGCTGTAATATTGTTTGCTGAGTCTCCGGATTCTCAGTCAAGGCGAACTGTGTCCTCTGGGTTGTGAAGTGGAGACTTGGGTTCATTCCATAAATCTTTATCCGCATGGACAGCTGCTTGCTACAGACATCCTTGCAGAAGTGTACGGGTTTGTTCTGCCAGGCACACCAGAGTCACCTCTGCTCCAAATGGGACTTGTGCTTGTGGCTCGTAAAACAACTCCAGATACACGAGAGTTCAGAGCCAAAGAGAGAAACCAGGGAGCCACTGTTAGAACTGGGGGGGACTGGCTGTCCCTGTGACTCAGAGACGAAGTAGATAAAACCCATCAGACAACAAAAGCAGACCTGGCAGTGCTATGGGAACTTTGAACACTAAGAAGTCATGTGACCTAAGTAACTTTTACAGGATGCCCCACGAGCAACAGTGGAAACATGGTTGTAAAGAATGAACATAGGTCACTGCAGGGTCAACCGTTTCAGTCTCAGGCAACCTGTAATACATTCACAAGATCAAAGCTGGATATTTTATCGTCGTGTGCTATGTGATCTCCAACCACAAGAAACTTAAGACACCAATCAGAAGTCCTCCAGTGTTTGGGTGAAAGAGACATCACAATGGAGATAATTTTAAGTGGAATCACAACCATGTAAGACAAAGCACCAAGAACTAACAGCATGCAGTGCTTGTGGCCTCAGAACTAGCAGCTATGAAAATCTTTTTGTTTGTTTTTGTTTTCTGAGATGGGGTTTCTCTATGTAATAGCTCTGGCTGTCCTGGAACTCTGTGGACCATGCTGGCCTGGATTTCATGGGGATCCGTGGGGCCCCACTGCCCTGCACATCCCTGAAAATCTTATAGCCAGTAATACATTTGTTAAAAACAAACAAGCAGAAAAATGTTTCTACTCAAAGACCAGGAACAAGGAAATGTTTGTTTGTCTATATTTCCATCTGTCTTCTGTCCACCTGTCTGGCTACTGTCTCTGTCTGTCTGTCCACCCTATCTACTGCTCTTAGCTCTACGGCAGAATCAGGACGATATGATACCCTCACTTCCTGGTGCCTGCCTGCTCTGCATGCTGCCCACATTGTGTTTGTCCCCATCTCTTAGAGGAATCTTTCACCCTTTGAACTTCATTTACCTTCAGCCTTCAGTCCCTGATGTCTCAA
>NW_022196904.1:189011837-189030967 GCF_008632895.1 Mastomys coucha
AGGTTTTCTGTACACTTAAATTATGGGTCCCCTGACCCATTTCATCAGCATTTCTAGATGAAAATATTTGAGATTATTTGGTCTATTTTTGCTAAAAATGGAACCTGCTGCATCTAAAGTGTTTAAGACAAACTAATTTGCAAAACTAATGTTGTAGTTAATCACAGTTCCTTAGAAAACAATCAAGGGCTGGGAGGAGAGCTTTGTCAGGAGAGAGTTCAGTCAGGAGAGAGCTCAGTTTTGCTGAATGCTTGCTGTGCAGGCATAACATAAGGATCCCAGTTGTAGAGAAGCACATGCTTGTGATCCCAGCATTAGGGAGGCAGAGAGAAGAGGGCCCTAGTGTTCCCTGCCTGGTGCTCCCTGGCTGGCTGGTGCTCCCTGGCCAAGCAGCCTCCATCCACTCACAACCCACACCCACACACTAAAATTCGTAATCTGTCTAGCAGCAGGCTAATGAACACTTTTAACTTTTCATGTATTGAGGTGCTTTGAAATATCTCACTTTCTCATTCTTCCATCATAAGAGAGGACAGTACAGAAAAAAATGGCTTCCAACTCCAAATTATTGAATTCACCAGGACAGCGCTGAGAGACGAGGTATCAAATCACTAATGCGCTCTGGGTTCGCAGAGCTGGCAATATGACTGCTGGAAGCTGACTGCTGGTTCATTTTACTCTGTGTAATTAAAACACATCGGTTGTCCAAATAATCACAAGGGACTTCCCTCTGAGGCAATAAGGTGTGGACTACAAGATTCGGTCCGCACACACAGATAAGTAGCAGTACAGGGCGATATAACATCAGTGGGTGTATTTACCAAGAGGGGTTTAATGGAACTACAATTCACTCCTCAGAACACCTGTTCCACTTCCGCGTGTCAGCATGAAGAGAGGACAGCTGAGAGAGGGAGACTAGTCCTGAGAAGACAGCCGAGGTCGGCGTGGTCAGCCGCTCAGTGGAGTCTGACGGAAAAAAGGATCTCCATCAGCTGGAGTGATGCTGTTTGGAGCCTTGAAAGCTAGGTGGAGGGCAAAATGATTAGCATTCGTTTTCCTAAAGGAAACGAAGCTGAAGTTTTGTGTGAGTAGCGTTTTCTTGGTGTTGGGTGGTTGGTTACAGTTGCCTGTGATGGGATTTCCACCACGCATGCTCCTCTTTCGCCAGACGATGAGCCTTTTGGAAAGGCTCTCCAGCGCGTGTGGTATTCAGAGTCTGTTGACATTAGTCTATACTTACGGCTTCCCAACTGTGATCGGAAACAGTAAGTCTTGCTAGTGGTTGATCTTGCTGATGTGGGCTCTGGACGATAGGTTTTCCCAGCCCGCCTGCTGCCGTTAGCTGTTACTGACCTTTGACAAGTTAACTTACTTTCCCAAAGCCCGTGTTCCTCGCTTGCTTGTAAAGCGGGGGTATTAATACTCTTACCACAAAATCCTGAACCCCGAATTAGATGATCCAGTTAAGGTGCTTAGTGTGGTTCTAGGGCCCAGGCATTAGTGAGCAGTGAGTAGCTGCAGGTACCACCCACCCGACTATGCAGAGGGCAACGCTCTCCTGGGTTACAGTCCTAGTCGATGCTTTTCAGAGGTGCTTTCTCTTACTAGGGCAACAAGATGTGAACTGCAACCATTTCCAGGAAGAAGAGACTGCTGGTGGTGAGGTGTGTTATCGATGCGAGTAGAAACGACTTTAGGGAACAGAGATGTCTGAATTTGAACAGTAGGCATGTTAAGTGCCTTAAACTCTGTGAGTGTGTGTGTGTACATATATGTGCACATGTTTAATTCATTTACTCTTTGAATATTAATCCATCCCATCAGCTCCTCCATCATCTGAGAGCTCGTCTTTGAACCATGCCCAGCTGTTTTCTATAAAACGGGTACCAACCAGGGCTGAGCCAGAGTTGCGTCTACATGTATAGACTCAGCATTAGCATGAGTCCAGCGACCCCTTTTCTCTGTGGTTTCACAGTCCAGTCTCATTCATCTGTAATCAACCACTCTCTGAAATTATAGAATGGAAGATCATAGCGCTGAACGATTCATAAGTTCTACATAACGTTCATTAGTGGTGGCTGGTTGCTGTCCTCTTACTGCCTCGTGCACATCATAAACAAGGGCATAGGGGAAGGTGGCAAGCATCGTGCACATCATAAACAAGGGCATAGGGGAAGGTGGCAAGCATCCATTTTGTACTATTTGCAGTTTGAAGCATTCACTGGGGACCTTGCAATGTGCCCCTGCAACAAGGGGCCAGTGACCTTAAAACTCCTTCACTCACATTATTTAACCCTAATCTTGTGACATCGGGATCTGTTTTTATATGTTATTCAGGTGAAGAACTTACAGTGTCACCATGGGAGTGGTGACTAGCCAAGAGTTACGCCAGTAGTGTGTCAGAGTTAGGGTTCTCTACACTCTTCTTATTACATCACATCTGGAGACAGGTGCTCACATCTGGGGACAGGTGCTCAGAGGTTCACATGTTTAGAGGGAGGGTCTAAACGCATGGTGTAATGCAAAAATAAATGAAAGGAAGGAAGGAAAGAAGGAAAAGATAAAAAAATAAATAAAATCTGTGTCTAAAAGCAGAGAACCAGACATTTGCTTCTATTCTAGCACAGCAGAAAATTAGATGCTTCTGGTCTGAGCCTGAGCACTGGCTAGAACCGGCAGTGGTTTAATGGGTGAGACCACTGTGGGAACACATCTGGTTTGGGACTGCTCAGCATGGGTTTTATAGGAACCAGCTGGGCATGGTTCAAAGACAAGCAGCAATACCATGGAGATGCTGATGGGTGGACCTATTAGCATGGACCAGTAGATTTAAATATGCGCAGCTCAGCTAAGCAATGAGGAGAAGGGAGGCTAAGTTTATACAAGTATCTGAAGTGTGTAAACACTAAAAAGGAAGATTATTCATTTAACACAACATACAAGGGCACGGTGTGCAGAAATAGGATGAACATTTAAGCTAAGGATACAATTTTTCCCCCTGATAATGAATCTATTAAGGCTGGCTGTGGCATAGCCTTTCTCTAGAGAAGCAATAGAAATTACAAGCCATCTGTTTTTTTTAAAACTTTCTTGGGAGCCAGGTATTGGATGTTAGAGAACTGTTATTCATTTGGTCAGTGTGATAATGGTGTTATGGTTCTATAAGGAAACATCAGGGCTGGGGATACAGCTCAGGTGTCCTGCTTGCCTGGCATACGTGAAGCCCTGATTCAGTCTCCCGGCACCTATATAGCTGGTCACAGTGGGGACACCTGGAATCCCAGCACCTATATAGCTGGTCACAATGGGGACACCTGCAATCCCAGTATTAAGGAGGGGCATTAGAAATTCTAGATCATCCCTGACTGTGTAGCAAGTTTGAGGCCAGCGTAGGTAAATGAGACCCTTTCCCAAAAAAGCAAAAGGGGAGAAAGGCAGCGAGATAGGCCAACAGGTAAGGATGTAGCCACTAAGCCTGGTGACCCGAGTTTACTCCCCAGAACATGTGTGGTGGAAAGGGAGAGCTGCCTCCTGCAGGTTGCCCTCTGACCTTCACATAGGATGCTGGGAGACACATGCTCATGTGTGTGGCAATTCATTATGATACAAAATATCTCTGACATTCTAAGGGATTTGGACTTCAGGTGGACCACCTAGCCAGAGTTGATAATACACCTTAGGGGGTCACTGAGGACTGCTGTCCCACTGAGTGCTCAGCCTGTTTGTTTTTTTTTCACCTTGGGGGTCACTGAGGACTGCTATCCTACTGTGTGCTCCGCCTGTTTTTTTTTTTTAACCTGGGGGTCACTGAGGACTGCTGTCCTACTGGGTGCTCAGTCTGTTTTGCCTGCCTTTCCCAAAACAATGTAACAATCAACCTTACTTGCCTTGAAGTTCATTTAATAACATTTATAACTTAAGCTAATATATGGCTGTAATCTAGTTACCTTCTCCCATGCTCCTGACTCAGAGCAATGCATGTGTGTTAGGATAATTCTTTGTCAAAAATATCATATAGGATGAAAGTGTCCTCATAAAATGAACATCCAACACAGACTCTGAAAACTGCATCAAGATATTGCTTGATAGTGTCTGTTTGTCTGTAATCTGGGTCAGGTAGACTCAGTTAAAGTGAGATTTTTTTGTGCCACATAAAAATCTGTTAAATATGTACAAAGAATCCTTCATTCCTTCCCCATTTGATGCTTTCTTTGCTGTTCAATAAAAGAGAGCAAAAGCCTCTGTAGGACACACACACACACACACACACACACAGAGAGAGAGAGAGAGAGAGAGAGAGAGAGAGAGAGAGAGAGAGAGAGAGAAACAGATTCACAAGACCGCATTCAGACTCAGCTTCATACACCAGACGGGATGACAGAAGACAAGGATGGCAAAGCAGAGAATTCAAATCTGGGCTGGCTCTTGCCTAAGTGACATCAAGGGGAAGAGCTTGGATTTCTTTCCTTGATGTGGTACTGATGCATTATTGGTGACCGAGTTCATTATTAATCAAACTGAACACACACACACACACACACACAGAGAGAGAGAGAGAGAGGGAGAGGGAGAGAGAGAGAGAGAGAGAGAGAGAGAGAATGAATGTAAAACAATGAGTCTTTCCCCAGAGTTACATACACTTGATTATTGACATGCAACAAATTGTTATAAGGAGATTTGCTTTAAAATACTACAGCAAAGAAAGAGATGAAGGGGAGGAAGAAAAGAGAGAGGTAAGGGGAAGAGAAGGGTGGGCGAGTGTGGGGAGCGGTGAAGCTGGAGAGGCATTCGCCATGGCAAGATGGCGCCTACTTCCGCTGTCGACTCCTAGTAAACAACTGTTTGCGCATGTGCATAGAGAACTGTTTGCGCATGTGCGTAGAGTGAAAAAGATGCCATGTCACGGCCCATTTCAGGGCGTTGCGTAGGGTAATGAGCGAACAGCCAATCATGGGCAGACACGCCACGCTGTGGGCAGACATGCCGCACTGTGGTGTATATAAGCAGTGCGGATTTTGGGCTTGACCCTTTTTCCCCTACGGATGAGGACAATAAACGTTGCTGCAGAAGGAACGTAGTATCCGCGTGTCTTCTTGCTGGCGAGACGACTGCGCGGGTTATAGGTGAGGCCAGTGTGGCAAACTCTTGATCATCTGAAGCTCACAGCAAGTGCTGAGTACATTTTAATCCTTCCGCTTTCTCATATGCTTGGAACATTTCACAATAAAAAGCATTGATTATATTTTCCTGAACAAAATTCAGCAACACAGCTGTCCCTGGACTCTGGGACTTAGAATACCCTCTGCCAGGTGAGCAGACTTCTGGTTGCCCAGGACCCAGGACCTTTGCAATCTTATTCTTGAGATGAAAAGCACTTTCTTTCCAAAGCTGTAGACAGAAATCAAGAAAACCCTTAGCAGCACACATCTCTCCTGTCACTGCAGAGATGGGTCTTTCAAGGTGAAAGGCAGGTGGTTGGGCCACTTCTCATTAGCCACACCTTATTCTCTGTCATGAGGGAAGATCCGGTGCCTTTGGAATGACTGGACCTTGGTCTCTTAAATTGAGAAGCACTCCCCTCTTGTTGACTTTGGGAAGAAAAAAGGACCATTCCTAAAAGTATGTGTGTGTCTCTATATGTGTGTGTGTCTCTATATGTGTGTGTATGTGTGTATGTATCTCTGTGTACTTGTGTGTGTGTCTCTGTGTGTGTTTATCTGTATGTGTGTCTGTGTTCATATGTGTGTGTGTGTGTGTGTGTGTGTGTGTGTGTGTGTGTGTGTGTAGATGGGAGTGGAGGTGTGTTTGTTCAGCTGATTTGCAATACTCCTATCTTAACTTCCCAAGTCACTGGAATTAGAATCCTGTGCCTCCATGTCCAGCTGAAGAGGAAAGCTTAGAAAATCCCAGTAAACATCTACGAAGCTGAAGATTAAAACAAAACCAGAAGACAATCAAAACAGGGTGGAGAGATAGTCTTTCAGGTAAAAGTAATTGCCAGGCAAGTACAACCAGCATTTGAATCCCTTGTACCCATATAAATGCCAGGTAGGTATACCTGTGACCAGCCTGAAGTTCTGACACATCGAAGGCAGACACAGGCTCCCACATGAAGAAGGCTAGCCTCAGTATTAACACACAAAGTGACAGAAGAGGACATCAGACACCAACTTTTCCACACATGCGCATGTGCGAGCGAGCACACACACACACACATGGAGATACACACTTGAACACATGTGTGCTCACACACACACACCGCAAAAACAAACAAAACCAAATCAAAACAAAGGAGAGTTAGAGTTGAGATTGTCTTAGGGCTTCTATTCCTGCACAAACATCAGGACCAAGAAGCAAGTTGGGGAGGAAAGGGTTTGTTCAGCTTACACTTCCACACTGCTGTTCCTCACCAAAGGAAGTTAGGACAGGAACTCACACAGGGCAGAAACTTGGAGGCAGGAGCTGATGCAGAGGTCATGGAGGAGTGCTGCTTACTGGCTTGCTCCCCCCTGGCTTGCTCAGCTTGCTTTCTTATAGAACCCAAGACCACTAGTCCAGGGATGGCACTACTCACAGTGGGCTGGGCCCTTCCCCCTTGATCACTAATTGAGAAAATGCCTTACAGCTGGATCTCATGGAGGCATTTCCTCAAGGGAGGCTCCTTTCTCTGTGATAACTTCAGCTTGTGTCAAGTTGACACTCAAAACCAGCCATGAGTATGACTGATTGAGGGATGAAGCTCATTGAGAGAGTCCTTTGCCTAGCATATGTGAGTCTCACAGCTCTGTAGGTTGTTTTTGTTTTGTTTTGTTTTTAATGAAGGATTTTAAAGCAAACTCTTTCTGTCATTTCCTCTCTTGCAGAGGACCCCACCTCACCTTCCTGCTTTGAATGTTTATGGCAGGGACTCTAAAGAGTGTTCGCAGCACAGGCCTTGTCTGCTTCATAGCTTGCAGGAGGGATATAAATATTTGATCTGGATGCTGCTGACGGCAATCAAGCATGAACAAAGCCTGGTGTCCCGGGAGCTGTTGCATCTGAAGTTTTCTAGAAGGCTCAAGTAGGCCAGTGTGTGGCAGGAAAAAAAGAGGTGGAGGCTGTGAGGGGGACTCTGGGCTTGCAGGAGCTGCCTAATGGGGAGGTGGAGTGGGCGGGATGTGTGTCAAGGCACTTGTTCTCTAGCCAGGGCAATCTCTCCCTCCAGGGCTCTTGAAGAAGAGGTAATTAAGCTCCCTGGCATCTTCCTCTGCCTACCTGAGCTCCTCACACCTACCAAACATGGCCAGATAAACCATGGTTGTTTTCCCTGTCACAGCCGTGGCGTTCACTCCACTCCTCTCATATGCTCTGCAATCACAATTTGTTGGGGGCTGGGCATGGAGGTGCATGTCTTTGATTCCAGCACTCGGGAGACAGAGAGAGGCAGGTGGATCTCTGAGTTGGAGGCCGGGCTGGTCTCCATGAGAGTGCTAGATGAGCCAGGGCTGCATAGTGAGACCCAGTTTCAAACAGTCAACCAAAAGAGAGACTTTGTTTGGGGCTGAGGTTTTGCCTAATGCTGCTTGTATTCTAATGCTGATTTGGGCCCCCCAAGACTGGGGCCCCAGAGAGCCTGAGATGGGCGGGAGGAGAGGGAGGAGAGGGAGGAGTGGGAGAGGGACAGAGAAAGTGTAGGTAAGATGCTGATTAATTGTGATTGGTAAATAAAGATGCCAACAGCCAATAGCTGGGCAGAAGAAGAGAGATAGGTGGGCTTGGGTGAGGGAGGACCATGAGGAGGGAAGGAGGAGAAGGAAGCGGCCATGGAAGAAGAAGAGCATGCAGAGGGGAGGAGAGTGGCCTTGGGTCAAGAAGCCATGGCCTTGAGGGCTGCCCATTGGGGCTAAGAGCAGTCTAGATGGAACATAGTAACTAGTAATAACTCGGGATTATCTGTAGGAAAGGAGATTCTAGCAGCATGGAGGGCAGGCAGCTGCCCAGCCATTGTGGCATATTAAAAATATAAAGGGTGTGTGTTTCTTTCATCAGGGAACATAAATGGCATAAGGTGAGGAAGAAGCCCCAGGCAGGGATTTTTAATATTTATTACTATACTGAGGAGACAGCTCACCTGGGCCTTGCTGGCCAGCCGGTCTAAGTAAATCAGCAAGTCCCAGATTCAGCAAGAGAAATCGTGTTCAAAAAGGCAAGCAATAGAGGAACAAACCCATCATCTATCTCTCACCTCCACATGCACGTGAACACGTGTAGCCACATTTGTACACACAAGTGCACATACGATGTGTACACGTACAAGCTTTGACAGAATGTATGGGGTACAGTGTCTCTCACTGTTCTTTCTCCATGCCTTTATGTGTGTGGTGAATGAATACACACACACACACACACACACACACACACACACACACACCACACACACACACACACACACACCACACACACACACACACATGTTCTAACTTCTGTGCAAAAGATGATCTCCCTTGACTACTCTCTCGGGCCATTGTGGGTTGCTCTAACAAATATCTGGTGCTTGGAAATATATCCAGCCATAGATAAATCAGAGCTGTGATGTCCAGAATCTGGTGGCTGCACCAGTCCTCTCTGGCTTCCTCATCACAGACAGCACCATGGTGGGAGCATTCACACCGTAACTCAAGGAAGCAAGAGGTATAAAGCCAGGTTCACTTGTAATAATTGTCCACTTTCTGCAAACTGACTGGAAGCCTACGAGAGCTCCGCTGGTCCCCTTCAAAACAGCACCAGGAGGCATAACCGCCTTATTCCTGGGTCCCTCACTCTTAAAGTTTCCATTCCCTCCACAAGGTCACACGTGGTGAAGACCACGCCTCCAGCGCATGCTCAAGCCAGCTCCCAACCAGAGCTGCCTCAACTTAAGACTTATGCTAATAAAGCCTTTTTTGTGTATGGCCCAATCAGAATTAATCCATGTTTATTTCAGTTACCTTGATACCTCATACACAAGCTTATTATTATACTTAACACCCCATTACAATACTATGCTAAGTTGCCTTTCTTGCCTGCTAGTAGGCTATTGGTGAACCAAAACTTTCAGTTCACATTTCCTAGTGCCTGGTTTAGTCTAATGTCACTGAATAAACCTGGGAAGCTGTGACGTTCCAAAAGGAAGACCGTGAGTGCTCGTCAAGTTTAGGTGACTAGGTCTAGCGAGCTGGCCTTCCTGGCACATGCGCAGTGTTGTTGAACGTCCTGTTGTCTGTCTGGCTCAAAAAGAGCATGCTCCACCTCCCAGGAAATGTAGCTGCTCACTAATTTAGACTTTCACCCAGTGTAGTCCTGGAGTGGGCAACAGTTTTCCCCATTTCTTGAGAACAGGATGATAAATAATGCAGCGACAACCCAGGAGGTATTAATTCTGGTACGCCACGCTGCCGGCCCAGCTTTAGAACCCAGGAAGGGAGCGAGACTTACACAGCATTTGCGGCATGCGAGCAGGCTGCCTTGGCTTGCTTTGTTTCCTCTCAAAGGAGGTGAGAGGGGTTGTTTGTTTGCTTTAGTTTCGCCTTCAGTGAGAAGCACCTTAACGTAACTAGTCTGGACATATGCCCCACTTTTAAAAATTACAAGTTTCGATCACTGCTAAACTGTTCAGATCCCAATCTGTCTGCTTTGCATACGTTTGCATTTATAAAAGCGGAATCAGGCTAAAATTTGTCTTTCTAATGTAATCCCTGAAATGCATGAAGTATTAGATGACTTTCCCCCACTGGTTCATGCGTTGCTAGGGACTTAAAAGGATCATTGATTTGAATTATTTAATGTGTATAGCAAGTTGAGTTTCTTTAAAAAAAAATAAAGGGCCTTTGGATATTGCTTTAGTTTTTATTCATATTACATCTATCCATCCATTAGTTTTTATTTCTATTCCATCCATCCACCCATCTGTCTATCCATCCATCTATTTTCTATTTGTTGGGAGCTGGCATGTATGCAGGCTCACGTTCAGCGCAGACGTTGACTTTGGAGGTGTTTATCGCCCTCTGGATTCCTGGGTGCCCAGGTTTGGTGGACAGTGTCCTTACTCACCAGCCAACTCACCCAGCCTTTTCGTCAGCCCTGGTTTAATTTTTTAATGCAAAATCTCATTATTCTTGGGAAATGAATTAAACTGCATTCGCATGAACTGCAGAAAAAGGGCCAGATTTCCACTCTGCTTTACAACCATCCAGGAAACGTTTGATTCTAATGAAGCCCCAGTGCTGGAAATGGGGCTGAAATGGCTGTGCTAAAAATATAGTTATAACTGCACATGATTCTAACGTTGTAACTTTTTCTTTGAGGACTGACACAGACATAGAGACAAGGAGCATTCTAATTTGAAATAAAAATGGCAGGCTAGATGTTCGTTGCTCCTTTTGTCAGTAATCCTAGACTTTAAATGTTGAATATTTTGTTGTGTAATCTAAGTCTTAATTCTTGTTTGTTTATTTTGGTATTTTACTCTCCCCTCATAGAAAAACAGCTGTGTGTCACTTCAGTACCACTTGACCGGTGACATCTGGGCTAATGTGTTTATTTTAGTTTGCGCTCTATTCGGAAAGCAGGCCAGAGATGGAAGTCTTGTTGGGGCTTCTGTGTGTTCTTTATCTGACAATCCAAGGCGCTTATTTAATCCTCTTGACAGCACAACACAAATGAAAAGACTGTCCATATATGGTTGCCCAACTTGTGATGGGAGCCCAGGTGGGGATTAAAAAGATAACGCTAACTTGTCATCTAAACCCAGGTCCCGTGAGAGTACAGAGGGAATGTTAAAGCAATTAAAGTCATTGGTCTCCCTAAACAGGTACAATGAAGGCCACCCAGGACAAACCCTACCCACCATCAGTGGCAGCCAATTAACTTTATCCTCTAGCAAATTCCTCTGAGAATTCTAGTGCATTATCGATGGAGCACTGAACCAAGGAATAATAAGTATGGATTCTAATATTAGGCTCAGAACAATTCTTACTTAGGGTCACAACAGGTTAAAGTCATGTTAGGACGCAAGACAGAGCAGGGGAGACTGGACAGAGGGCGTGAACAGGAATAATAGACAGGAGGTCACCGCTGGTCAACTTTGTTATTGGTTAGATAGCGTAATAAATCAAAAGAAGGTAGTAGCTCTTGCAAGGGTATTGGAAGCCTGCAGCCCACCAGTGTGAGCTGGGGAGTGAGCTGGGGTGTGAGCTGGGGAGTGAGCTGGGTGTGAGCTGGGTGTGAGCTGGGGCGTGAGCTGGGGTGTGAGTTGGGTGTGAGCTGGGTGTGAGCTGGGTATGAGCTGGGGCATGAGCTGGGTGTGAGCTGGGTGTGAGCTGGGTATGAGCTGGGGCGCAAGCTGGGGTGTGAGAGAGGGGCACAGGGAGGGCTCTGCTTCTCAACCTGGAATAAGGCTTCAATGTTACTGATGTCATCTAATGCCTGGGGATGCAGCCACTCTGCCATTTTGAGTTAACACCAGTTCCAATCCTCCTTGAAAACAGCTTCTCAAATCTGCGAGACTAGCTTATGTTTCTTGCTGTACATGTCTTTTTTTTTTTTTTTTTTTCCTGGAAAGTCCCTTTGAGGTCTTTCAGGAGCCCGATTCAATCCAGGAACTGTCAGAGGCCTAATGTATGGAAGGAAATGTGGGCGTGTGTGTGCAAGGAGCTTGCAAGACAGAGGAGGGAGAGGTGCTGACCTCTGACCACTGCTCTGTAACAGAGGAGAGAGACTAAATGGTGCTGCCATTCGTGCATGGGCACCATGCGTGGGTGGGCGCCATGTGTGGGTGGGCACCATCGTGGGTGGACACTGTCCAAAGGCGACGAGCGGAAGAGGCAATATAAACATTGTTCTTTCGCTATCTTTTGTTGCACGCTCTAAGTATTATTTATTTTTTTGAAAACTAAAGACAGACATGAAGATTCAGAAGACTTGGAAATGGCTTCCTGGTGATAGGAGCTCGGCCCTCACATCAGTGCGACATCCCACTCCTTCAACTGTGCCTTGGCTCCTGTGAACGCTTGCTCATGAGAGCTTCCTTCTGCAGCATGCAGTGGTAGTTAGTGAGACGCTCAGCCTGCTGGTCCTCAGCACATTCCTGGTTGTTTGCTTTTTGTTGTCTTTGTGTGTGGTCTCCTTCTTGCTCAGATAGCTGACTCGGTGTTGGCATTTGGCCCCCGTTGTTCCTTCTCACTGGACACCATGTCTAAAGGACCTGGGATATGGACACACACTGTCACCTTCCTGGCCCCACAGATCCAGCCTGAGCCACAAAGGGCTCTTTTTGTTCCTCACAGGACTCTCCCTCTGTGCTGTTGGAGGTACATGAGGTCTGGGCAGAGGCAGGTGTGGGAATCCACAAGCAATGAATGCGACTGCATGTGGTGACTTTGAGGGTTAGCTGACTAAGAACTGGTCTCCTGACAAGCCTGAAACTCCTGGGAGAAAAACCCATAGGGGGCGCTGGCTGGCTAAGAGCAAAATCTATTTGGTGTGTGCTTTATCCCAGGCAAAATGATTAGTGGTGATGACGGTGGTGGTGGTGGTGATAACAACAACTAGAGTTGCTTACAGGGAGGTGAAAAGTGAATTTGTAATGGTGGATGAGTTCTGAGTAGGATTTGGGTTCCTGTATGGAAAAGACAAGCCCACCAAAACAATCAGGGAGCTGGAGCTGGCCAGTGGTCGGGGTTAAACTCCTACGCACTCTTACAAAGATGGGGTTCTCAGACTTCCTCGCATCCAAATTCACACATGTTTGTTGAATGTAAAATTTTGACTCCCTTAATATTACAGATGACAGAAGTAATTTTTGATATTTTAGCTAAAATCTGAGCATTGAAAAAATGAACTGCTTGTGTTTCAAACTATGTGCTCAGATCCACGTTCTGATTTGACCCAGACTTACAACACACATGCACATACACATACACACACACACACCCCACCACACATACACATATAAACACACACACATACACACACATATACATACACACTACACACACACATACACACCACCACACACACACATACACACATACACACACCACCACACATACACATATAAACACACACACACACCACCACACACACACATACACATACACACATATACACCACACACACACACACATACACACATATACACACACACACACATACACACATATACACACACACCACACACACACACACACACACACACATACACACACACTCACTCACTCCACAGGGACAGGAGGAGGAGAAAGAGGAACAAAGGAGCCACAAGAGAAAAAGCCAAGGTGAGGCAGAGAAAGACTATGCACAGGGCGTTGTCAGTGACGAGCAAGAGGTCTTCATGCAGGCAGAGGGCGGCAGGCCTCGTGGGGTGAGGTAGAGCAGAGAGCCTTGGGGGCTGATTCAATGCTTTCTCTACCCAGGTTTCAATGCTGGTGTGTACATAACCATGAAGAAGAGTAATGTTAGGAACAGAAAGCCTGTCAGGGGAACATATTTCTGATCCTATAATGGATACCAGAATAACCCTCCTCAACCCCCAGATCTGTTATTGCTTTCCCCAGAGAACAGGCCATTCGAACTGAAGGTGACCTTGGAGAAGGAACAAGAAAGGTTCTGCTGAAACCTGGCTCATTTCCAGCTGACTGAAGAAAAGCATGAGACCGTATCGGTCAACACTGAACGTCCTCAGCTCAGCTAGAGATAGTGTTCTCTGTTACCAATAGTTTTCAGTCCTTCCTTTTCTCTGTGCCAGTACAGACAGAGCTAAGTGACAAGGATATGCCCCATCCCAGGCCACAGTCACTTGTGCTGTTGCCGCCTATACAGCTGGGAATGCAAGGGAAGAGCTCCTGCAGCGGGGTGAGCAGGGAATCCTGTGTATGTTGAAGAGATGTGATAATAACCGAGTTCCATTTATCTTGCCTTAAACCCATGGGCCCAAAGAGGCACTGTGACCTTCCATTTAAAAGGAATAACAGTGTGATAAATCACCACCTTTTCTTTGTGTGTTTCCTACTTTGCCCTAATTTTATAGATGGAATCACATACTTGGAACTGCCTGCAATTTAGCTCTGAAGTCCAGAATGAATACATGCAGAGAGCATGCTGCTTTCTAATATACTTACGCCCTGGTGTGTTAAATCACCTAGAAAGCCGGAGAAGGAGCTCCCAAGCTGAGTAATGGCAAGAAGGGTGCTCTGTGTAGGGCATCCCAGCATCCCCCACGTGAGCAAGGGCAAGGGTGGGGGGGTTGTGTGTAGGGTAACCTAACCTGAGAGCAAGTGGGAACTCTAGAAGTTAAAACTATTGTTATCTTTTTATTTTCAACTTCAGCACAGTAAGCTGAATTAATCACCCCTTTAATTCAGGTCACATTGCCATCGCTGTCCCTGAAGCCCTTGCTCCTATGTATTATTTCTGGTTCCTGTGTCTTGATCGCACTCCGCCTTGGTCACTGTGGATGGGCGATTATTCTGATAGATCATCACATGTGCCTTTGCTTACACGTGTGTCCTTACAGGTTGTGGAAGCTCGTGTCAGTCGTTGGTTGGATACTGCTTCCAATGGCTTGCCTCACCCAAGGAGATTTTTAAGACCCAGTCTCACCACTGTGTGTTCACTTAATTTATTGAGTAAATTGCTAGAGAATGATTCAGAGTTCTGACTTCCTTGTTTGATCTCTATAAAGGCTGCCTTCAGTACCAAGAAAGTTAGGCATCTTATTTCATTTGCAGAATAATTCAGGAGTGGTGTATTGTTGTATTGACAGCTACTCCAAAATTGAGTGAAAGCAAGCGAGAATCATAGTAGGAATTCAACAAAATTAGAAATCAGCATGTCTTGAATTTGGAGTGTTCTCCCCAGGCTCGTGTTTTGATTGCTCAGTCTCCAGCTCGTGCCATTTCCTGGAGCTGTGGACCTTTTAGGAGAAGCGGCCTGAGCAGGAGAAGCAGGTTACTATTGGTCAGGTTTTGAAGGTTGAGCCTGGCCTTGGTTCTGGCATGGTCCCTGCTTCTGGTCCTTCTCCTGGAAAGCATGTTCATGGCATGTTTCTACCACATGAACCCCAGGATGCCCCCCACACCATGATGGGCCGAGAACCTCTGAACCCAAGGACCAGACAAAACCTTTTCCTCCCTAGGTGGCATGTGTGAGGCATGTTGGTCACTAGTGCAGAAGTAGCGAAGACAGATTCTGATGTAGCTGTGGCCATGGTGACGGTGCTCAGCATCTTTAGTACGTCTGCTCCTCCAGCTGCTTCTGGCTTCCTCTCCTTTCTTGGTCTTTAATAATGTTGGCTGCAGCTCATCTGCCTTTCTCCTCTCTGCAGGGCATAACCTTTGGTTAGAGCAGAGAATTGTTCTTTGGAATCTTTTCATGCCAAAGAAAAGAGATGCAACAAAGCACCCACCGGCTGCCGTGTCCACTCCCTGAGAAGGAGGAATGTTCTGGAAGCAAAGCAGGGTCTGAGCATCTCTTGAGATGTGTGTGTGCTCAGCTAAACCCAGACTTCATCCTCCAGACCTGCAGCCTCAGAGCTTCAGAGCAAGGCCTTGAATGGCCCCACAGATGGGGTAAAGTAATAATTACTGGTGATTTCCCTTGCTCTATAGGCGAGGGATCAATATATCAGTAAGGACTGCTTACTAAACTCTGCACAAGAGTCTGGGCATTTTGACCATGCCTCCGAAGTGTATAACAGTTGATATATAGCAGAAGGTAAGCCTGTGTGTGGATAGGTTTCTATGCCCTTGGGAATCCAGCGAGATAAATCTGTTTTCTCTTTTTATTATATGATGTTTGTCATCAGCTGCACTTGCGTTTTCATACAGAGTAACCCCCAAATCACACCGCATGAAGTGTCACAAATCATACACAAGATCCGTAGCCATGCATGACAAAGGGACCTCGGTTCAGCGCTGAAGTAAGTTCTGCAGAGAGGCATTTCATCTTATCTCCTCAGATCTTATATTTTTTTCCTCAAGCCTTCATTTCTGTTATATTCATTTTTGAAATGGCACACGTAGCTAACATTTTTCAATAGTCAATTATCTTTGGCTGTTCTCTGGATCTTTCCTTACTCCTTCAAGAAATACATTCAGTAGCTGATGCCGTGTCTCACTCAAATCATTCGTTTCTGTGATGCAGGATTTAAAGCGTGTGCCTGATTTTTATTGACTAGTCTTATTTCTTGTCATTGTCTGTTCCTTTACCCTGTCCTGATCGACTATTCTAATAAAGAGTTTCTAGCATTTTTTTCGATACATCACTAGCAGACTATTAACTATTTTGAGTCTTTAAAATGTTCCACAGAACACACTCGCAGGGTACGTCTGAGAGCACTTAGCACAGTGTATCTAATGTGAACTCAGGACCTGGCACACCGAAGGGACGAGGCTTTGGTGTTGGGCGGCAGGATCACTGGAACTGGGTTCCAAAGGGTCATGAAGTGATACAGCCTTTGTCTAAAGAGGAAATATGAGGAAAGCTAATATGTATCATGAAATGGAGGGGTCTGATAGCAAGAACTCAGCTGCCTGGGAAGGCTTCTTAGAGGCAACTGGAAAATTCCAGGCCAACTCTCTGGACTTCTCACATCCATTTGCTGGAATTGGAGAGTGGCCCCTCAGGTGTTCAGGAGTCTGTTAGATCCTCTCTGAAGAGCTATGCTCACTAGGACACACAGGCTTGCTCAGTCCATCCTGGCAAGGGAGGCGCTAGACACAAGGCTGTTCCCAGCTCTGCAGGGTCCTCCTTCTCAGACTCTTAGAGTCCAAGCTGAGTGAAGTCATCGCAGAGATGGAGGGAGACTGGGAAGACAGAGGGAGAGGCAGAGCAGGCAGCTCGTGACCAGACCACTGGGTTTCTTACTATCTGCTGATCAAAGTCACGTTAAAAGAAAAGCTCACTGCTGGAGGAGATTCAAGATCTATCTTTAACCCGTCCCCACCATTCTAAATGTTTCCTAGAATTGCAGAGCAAAGCATTCTAATCACAGGAAACATTAAATCAAATTTCTATAGAGAAAGACAAAATATTAAACTGTATTGTGAACCTAAGGTATTAAATCATGACCAGGACTGCAGATCAATGAGACAGATGTCACATGGGTTTGAAATGCATAAGGTGACAAAACATGAACAGGGAAGGGGGTGACCATGCAATAATTGGCTAGTCCTCAAGGAAGAGTTAAGATTGTTTTTTCTTATTTGCTATACCAAATACACTTGGGATAGATACAAATAGGCTTTGTGATAATGGTGTATCTTTTTAATGTTTAAACTATACACTGGAGGGCTGGTATTGGTGGTGCACACTTTTAATGCCAACACTCAGGAGGGAGATCTCTGAGAGTTTAAGGCTAGCCAGGTTTACAGAGAAAGTTGCAGTGCAGCCAGGCAATCACAGAGAGACCCTGTTCCAAACGAACAAAAACCTATGTACTGAGAAACAACCACACCAGTAGTCAAATGAAAACACAGAACTACAAGTAGAATCCAGTTTTTCAAAGGATTTTTATCTTTAAAATAATTTCAGTTTTAGCTAGGCGTGGGTTTCTCACACATGAGTGTGTGACCCCATCCTCATTGGGCCTTGTTAGTGGAAACCTTACAGCTGAAGCACCAGGCGGTGCTTTGCTAGTGGATGACAATAATAATCTAGTTAGTTCTGTCACCAACGCACACCAAGCAGTATCAGATTTTGCATGCTTGGACACCTCTACGATTAAACTTGCTTATTGAATCAACAGATACAGTACATATTGGAAAACTCTCCCTTTCATTTTACTCTATACTTATGAGTGTTTGCCCGGATGTATGTTTGTGTGTGTGTGCCTGGTATGTAGGGAGGCCAAAAGGGGTGGTCAGATCTCGTAGGACTGGAGTTACAAGAGGTTGTAAATTGACACATGGATGCTTAGGAATCAAACCTGGGACCTCTGCAAGAGCAGCCAGTGCTCTTAACTGCTGAGCCGTCTCTCCAGCCCCAATTGGACAGTGTTAATGCATAAACACGCCCTGGGGCCTGTGTGATGGCACAGCAGACAGAGGTGCTTTCTGCCATAACTGATGACCCAAACTCACATGGCAGAGGGGAGAACCTCCACAGTTAGTTATCCTCTGACCTGCACAGCACACCACAGTACACCAACATATACACATGCACACACACACACACACATGCACACACACATGCACACACCCATGCATATACATGCACACACATGCACATACATGCACACATGTACACACATGCACACATGCACGCACATGCACACATGTACACACATGTATAGACATGCGCGCACACATGTACACACATGCACACATTCACACACATGCATACACGCATGCACATACATACACATAGATATGCCTGTATGCACACATGCACACACTCATACACATGAAAACATACGGAGTGAGAGTTTTGGTTTCTTTGAAAACACAGAAATTATAAGAATATGTTTTTGTTTTAATCCCAGGTGTGGGGATATCGGCTGATTTGCAGCAGCTGACTATGATTTGCCTCGTTCTCTAGCCGGGGAATTTTTGCCAGCTGCACACAGTTTCTGTGAGTCTGTGACATTAGGAATTCTGCAGAGTTTTCAGAGAATATATAAATGCTAGGGCCCCAGTAGGGGTGGTTCCATGGTCGGTTGATGGTTGACTGGTTGGCCAGTTGGCCAGTTGGCTGGGTAGCTGGTTGGTGGTTGGCTGGGTGGCTGGGTCCCTGGGTAGCTGGAGTGGCTGGGTAGCTGGTGGCTGGGTGGCTGGTTGGTGGTTGGCTGGTTGATGGTTGGCTGGGTGGCTGGTTGGTGGTTGGCTGGTTAGCCAGTTGGCTGGTTGGCTGGTTGGCCAGTTGGCTGGTTGGCTGGGTGGCTAGGTGGCTGGGTAGCTGGATGGCTGGGTGGCTGGATGGTAGTTGACTGGGTGGCTGGGTGGGTGGCTGCTGTTGGTTGCAGTTTATCAAGTGGTCTTGTACAAAAAGACAACAAGAAGAAATTAGATATCCTGAAGGTGAAGATCAAAACTTACCCCAAGAAACTCTGACACCCCAATCAGCAGGAAGTAGAAACTCGACACCCCAATCAGCAGGAAGTAGAAACTCGACACCCC
>NW_022196904.1:189031011-189033793 GCF_008632895.1 Mastomys coucha
CAGGAAGTAGAAACTCGACACCCCAATCAGCAGGAAGTAGAAACTCGACACCCCAATCAGCAGGAAGTGTCTAAGGATAACGATGCTCCCTTCCCCCTCTAGCCGTTCTTTTTTCTCTTCTACTTAGTATTAGGGGGTGGAAAGGGTGAAAGAGGAAGGGTGGAGAAGGGTAGAAGGAAGAACCCACAAAATAGCCAAAAAAGTCCAGCTACACACATACATATGCACACTCATACACACACATACACACACACACTCATACACACGCACATACTCACGCACACGTACACACTCATACACATGCACACACTTATATACACACACACACACTCATACACACAGATACACTCACACACACACTCATACACATGCACATAACATTAGAATGTCATGGACATAGAAAAGTACATAAATTATGATTAAAGCTATGAATCTAACTTAGGTTTGTTTTTTGTTTTTTGGTTTTTTTTTGTTTTTGTTTTTTTTTTTTTGGTTTTTCGAGACAGGGTTTCTCTGTGTAGCCCTGGCTGTCCTGGAACTCACTCTGTAGACCAGGCTGGCCTCAAACTCAGAAATCTGCCTGCCTCTGCCTCCCAAGTGATGGGATTAAAGGTGTATGCCACTGCCGCCCAGGCCCAGCTAAGTTTGTTTTTATTGCTATGATAAACACCATGACCAAAAGTACCTTGAGTAGAAGATGACTTCATTTAGCTAATATGTTATAGTTTATTATAAAAAAAAAAATCAGGGCAAGAAATCAAGTCAGGAACCTGAAGGCAGGAACTGAAGACGAGGCCGTGGAGGAATTCTGCTTACTGGCTTGTGTTCTGCAACCTTTTTATTTATTTATTTATTTACTTATTTTATACATATGACTACTGTAGCTATCTTCAAACACCAGAAAAGGCCATTGGATCCCATTACAGATAGTTGTGAGCCACCATGTGGTTGTTGGGAATTGAACTCAGGACCTCCAGAAGAGCAGTCGGTGCTCTCTCCACCCCTCTGTAACCTTTTTTATACCTACCACAACCACTTGCCCCCAGGTGGTCCACCCACAATGGGATTGGCTGCCTTCCTATACGTCAGTCATTAGTCAAGAAACTGCCTCCATCAGATTGGCCTGTAGACAAATCTGCGGGGCACTTTTTCCATTGAGGTTCCTTCATGGAAGACTGCCCCAGCCGAATCAGTGCACTGCCAAACACTGTCCCAAGTGGGTTTGAATCTGCTCCTGTGCTTTTCAGTAGCAAAGTAGAGTGTGGACAGATTAGTTCGGGAGGCAGATCTCTGCGGCTGCGGAGACTCTCACAGTGAACACAGACCACAGGAGTGTGTCTTAGCTCACTTCCAGGAGGCAGGAAGTGTCTGCTCTTCATTACTGTAGCAAAACAAGAAAATTATCTAGTTCATTGTTCAAAATGTTCAGAGGCCCAGGATCAGGTTGGCCCATGTGATGTTCTGAGTGTAAACGGATTAGCATAAGCGCATGTGTTAACCACTTGGTCCCCAGTTGATGGCACTATTTGGAAAGATTAGGGAGCCTTTAGGAGGTAGAACCTGGCTAGAGGAACTGGGTCATTAAAGGAGTGGGCCTTGAAGTTTTATTATAGCACAACCCTATTTCCGATATTCTTCTCTTGGCTGCCTGACTACAGATGCAATGTAACTATCTGCTCCCCACTCCTGTTGTCATGTCTAACTCCCTGTTGTCATGCCTACCCTCCTGTTGCCATGCCTACCCTCCTGTTGCCATGTCTACCCTCCTGTTGTCATGCCTAATCTGCCTGCTGTCATGTCTACCCTCCTGTTGTCATGCCTACCCTCCTGTTGCCACGTTTACCTCATATTGTCATGCCTACCCTCCTGTTGTCATGCCTACCCTCCTGTTGTCATGTCTACCCTCCTGTTGTCATGTCTACCCTCCTGTTGCCATGCCTACCATCCTGTTGTCATGCCTAATCTGCCTGCTGCCATGTCTTTTTGCCATAATTGGCTGTATCACTTCACACTCTGAGCCAAAATAAGCTCTTCTTCCCTTAAGGTGCCTCATAACAAGAGAAGCAACACAGCCCTCAAATGGACATCATAGTCAGATGATGTCACAGTGCCAGGAGTCTGTGCAGGGAAGACTTCACTTCTTCAAACAGGAACTTGGAGAGCATGGTGGTGGTAGGCACAGAATTCAGATGAATTAATAATGTCTCCTTTTTATTGTCGTGGGCTTGCTATCACTAGTGCTTTGTTTGCTTGTGTGTTGAGACAGGGTCTTACTATATGGTTCTGGCTTGTCTAGAACTCACGACATAGACCAGGTTGGCACACTTTTATGTGGTATTTTTCCTCTGCCTCTAGAATATGGGAATTACAGATATGGGCCACAGAATATGGGGATTGCAGGTATGGGCCACAGAATATGGGGATTGTAGGTATGGGCCACAGAATATGGGGATTATAGGTATGGGCCACTGCTTTCAACAACTCAGTACTCAAGTGAAGCCCCAACTGGCCCAAGAACCTTTCAGTATGTTCCATTTCTGAATGTTCACAAAGTTCCTCCTCCACAATGGCTCCAACTTTCCAACCAACACACACACCCATGTTGGCATAGCGATGGGGATGCTCAGAAGTCCAAAGCATAGCTCATCCATAGTTATGTTGTGAGCACTGATGAAAGCATGTGGTGTCCATGTGAGGTTTCAGGACTAAACAACTTCTTCTTCCTCCTCCTCCTCTTCCTCCTCTTCCCCCTCCTCCTCTTCCTCCTCTTCCCCCTCCTCCT
>NW_022196904.1:189033814-189036387 GCF_008632895.1 Mastomys coucha
CCCCTCCTCCTCCTCTTCCCTCTCCTCCTCCTCTTCCCTCTCCTCCTCCTCTTCCCTCTCCTCCTCCTCTTTCCCCGTCCTCCTCCTCTTCCTTCTCTTCCTCTCTTTTCTTCTTCTCTTCCTCCTTTTTTATTTTTAGTTTTTTTTCTAATAGATTTTATTTATTTTTTACACTTTGGTTTTAAGCACAGCCTTTAACAGCTGAACCATCTCTCCAGCCCAACATTTTTTATTTCTTTCTATTTACTTACTTATTTTATTTTATGTTATTTTATTTTTCTGAGACAGCCCTGTGTAGCTCTGGTTATCCTAGAACTAGCTCTGTTCAAGTCTGGCCTTGAACTCACAGAG
The DNA here is from genome assembly GCF_008632895.1 of Mastomys coucha. NCBI lineage: Eukaryota > Metazoa > Chordata > Mammalia > Rodentia > Muridae > Mastomys > Mastomys coucha. Next base: position 189,034,166 of record NW_022196904.1, read on the forward strand.
ATCTGCCTGCCTCTGCATCCCGAGTGCCGGGAGACTAAAGGCATGCACCCTTAGTGCCTAGCAAGACTTTATTTTGTAAGAACACTTTCCTTTATTTTTCTTTTATTTTATTAAGACAGGGTCTCTTTATGTGGCTTTGGCTGTTCTGGAGCTAAGTAGACCAAGCTGATGTCCTTTGTCTCCCAAGTGCTGAGATTGGGCATGCACCACCACGCCCAGCACGAGGCCACTCTAGATGCACGGAAAAACGTATGAAGACCGCGTTAGTCTCACCCACCAATCTCCAGTCACAACAATTATTACAGCTATTGTTCATTTATTGTAGTTACCTAATACTGATACATTTGTCCTTTATTGAGAATTTGGGATACCACACATTCAGTGTCTCCTCTGGTTCCTCTCCACGAGGACCAAGTTTCAAGTCACTCTGTTCAGAAAAGCCCAGGAAGCAAAGCGTGGGTTCTTAGAAGTTACAGCTCCGAGTATTCCAGGCCTTGTTCCGTGGCCTAGTGTTCTGGTGGCTCCTAACAGCGCTTCAGGGTGGGGAACGTCTCTCATCCACGTGACTGGGAGAGCGGCTGCTCAGCTGCCTGCCAGATGACTAATTGAGCCACGTGAGCTTTTTCCAGGTGGAGCATCCTTCACGGGGATTGCTTAAATTACAGCAGTACACGCAATTACTCTTCAATTACCAGACTTGTGCTCACATTCCAAGAACTCGGTTTTCCCAGCTAGGTCTCCGGCTTTGAAAAGTACGGCTTTAATCACTCTGCCGTTTTAACTTGACTGATCTTTTTTCCATCATACGTTTCCCTTCTGTTGACTGTCTGTTTCCTAGGTGCTGGTGAAGCTCCTGGCGGCCTTCCACTTTAAGGAACGACTCCCAGTTTCCTGTTGTGCTGTACACTCTGTCTCCGCTGGCTACTCTTCTTATCTCTGTGCTGAGGTCCCTGAAGCGAGGGCTGGTTTTGGCTCTCAGTTTCAGAGGGCCTCAGTCTGTCTAGGTGGGGGAGGAGTATGGCTGCCTCAGGAGGGGAGCACCCAGTGTCAGGACTTCCTCAGTTTGTCAACTTGTCCAAGTCTGGGAAGCAGACAAAGCCAGCCCAGAGCTCTCAAACGTCTACACCTAGTGACACTTGAGCTAGCCAGGCCCCACATTCTAATGGTTCCCTAGCCTTCTCAGGAGCTGGGGACCATGAAGTCATAACGTCCTGTGAGGGACACTTTGGATTCAGCCCCAAACATCATCAACTTCTTCTTTACTTTGTGGGCTTCTGGGAGCATGATCCGTTGCTATGGTTCCCTTTTCTTGTCCACCCTCTTGTTCCTTCACCTGGTAGACTCAGACCTCCACCCTCCATACTTGAAATTGATCATTGGAAAGTAAACACAAGTCCCAAATGTCACGGCCTCCTCTGCTTCCTCACCCGTGCCCTTGTAGGAACCATCTCTGCGGGCTGCTTTCCCTTTAAAGGTCGCTTGGTTTTTGTGATGTGAAACAACTGTGGTTTTCCTCTCTGTGCTCTCCTCCATCTTAGTGTCCCTCCTCCTCCCTTCCCAGAAACGCCCCTGCTTCCCAGCATCCGCCTCACCTCCCCGACTTTCTGTGTCATCTTATCCACACACAAGCCTTTATTACATTATTTCTTCTATATCAATAACCCTGGTCTTTCTCCTGAGTTCCAGCCTCCCATTTTCAAATGTCCCTAGACGTTTATAATTGAATCTCTCTGCAGAGTGTGCGATCTGTTCTTCCCTGCCCCCCCCAGCCCCCTCAAGCTCAGTTCCTGTCATTGTTCCTGTGCTTTCCCCAGGATCTTAGACTTAAGACTTAAAAACAAAACAAAACAAACAAAGATTAAAAAAAAAATAAAACAACCCATTACCCCCTCTTTTATTCCTTACAATCAATCAGTCATTCAAAACTGGACTTGTTATTCCTGGGCAATACCTCTTTATGTCTTTCCCTGCTATTGTCATTTGCTGTCAGTGTTTATACCAAACAATAGTCTATTGTTTTTTAGTCTTTGTTTCTTCTTCTTCCTCCTCCTCCTCTTCTTCCTCTTCTCCCTCCTCTTTCTTCTCCTTTCCCTCTCCTTCCTCCCTCCTCCTCTTCCTCTCCCTCCTTCCTCTTCTTCCTCCACCTCCCCTCCTCTCCCTCCTCCTCTTCCTCCCTCCTCCTTTTCCTCCTCCCCTCCTCTTCCTCCTCCTTTCCCTCCTCC
>NW_022196904.1:189036764-189042743 GCF_008632895.1 Mastomys coucha
CTCCTCCCCTCCTTCTCCCCCTCATCTTCTCCCTCCTTCCTCTCTCCTACCTCCTCTCCCTCCTCCTCTCCCTCCTCCTTTTTGGTTATCTTACTTCTGTTGTGTCCCTGGTACATTAACTCAGTAGTGATACCTGCGGCCTGTTGGGAGATGCCCTTCTTAGCAGAGGGCTCTAGGGTCCCAAGCTCCAGGGAGCCATTTAAAAGCACAAATGCACATGACCAAGATTGGAAGAAACAGTCTTTTGTTCATTCAGTGAGAGAGTACAGTTCTGCTTACAATCCAAGATTCCTTTTTAAGATTTATTTATTTTATGTGTGTGATTATTCTACCTGCACACGTGTATGTACACCATGTGAATTCCTGGTGTTTATGGAGGCCAGAAGAGGTTGCTGGATCCCCTGGAAGTGGAGTTATGGGTGGTTGTGAGCCACTGTGGGTGCCGGGATTCAGAACCAGGTTCTCTGTAAGAGCATCCTGTGGATTGCTCAGCCATCTCTCCAAGTCTCCAAAGTCATAATTAGTTTTTTGAAGGCAGGGTCTCACTGTCTGGCCTCAACTCACAGCCCAACTCATAATTCTTAAAAAAGCAAAACCAAGCTAGACAGAAAACACTCTGAAGAACCACTATGTTAGTCTTAGCCTGGCGTTTAATGTCCTCTTCAAACAAACCATAGCTAAATTTCATGAATGAACTCCAGTGTGCTGCAAGCTGACTGTAGACAACCGATTCTTTAACCAAGCTAGACTAGTGACCGGTGGGGATCCAGAATGCCACCCTGTTTGGGCTTGGCTCTCGTCTCCTCTCCCTGACGCATGCCACCAGGCTCCTCTCTCTGGGGTGTGTTCTCTTCCTCACATCTCAGCCCTCATCCAGGATTCACAAGGGCTTTCCTAGACTTGAAGGTCCATGAACTCTGTTTCATGGTGCACTGGTGTGGACTTGCCGAGTTTTATTATCTGCATTGTTGTCTGTATTTGTAGACGGCTCGCAGCGCTTGTGGTGCCCTAGGCATCTTTCTATCCTTCACCACAGCTAACCCAGAGCGTTCTCTGGAGGATGCACTGATAGCCGTCTTTGCGGTGAATAACTTTATCTTCTCCTATGCTCTTGCCCTGACGGAGTCAGTGAGAGTTCCTGTGGAAGAGGGAGAAAACATGCAGCATGTGTTTTATAAAACAGTTAAAGAGAAAAAGGATGAGAGGAAGCATAAAAGGAGGAGGAGGAGGAGGGTATGGAGAAGGCAGCACGCCTTCCTCGGCACTGTCCAAGGAGGCAATAGAAACAGTGGCCTTCACTTTGGCCTCAGCCTCCTTACCAAACCTTTACGCTCATGAACTCACAGAGAAGACACCAACTCATTAAGGCTTCCAGCATCCCTGGAGATAGGGGCTGCTGTGCTGTCCTGAACCTCCAGGAATAATAAGGGCCTTGAACAGCTTGGTGTTAAGTGGGGGAAGATTGGGGATGAGAAAGAAAGAGGAGAGAAGCAGTAACTGGGACCCAGAGGCCTTACATAAGCCAATGTCTTATGTCAAGCGCGTTTATTAAGAAGAATAGCATCGTAAATACCATTTACAGGGAAAACAGCCAAGGTCAGCAGAGAGCTAAACAGGCAGTGTTGGCACCAAGAACACAGAACACCCCAGACACAGCTGCCTTAGGACTGATAACCATGGCCGTGGGGAAAGTCGGGCTGCGGAAGCCTCAGCCTGGGCTCCTCCGCGGCATCGGCTCCAGCCCCAGGCAGGCCTTGCCAGGACCATTCCTAGACAAGGGCACAGAGCTAAAGTTTCCTTTTATCAGTGCCTGTAAGGACTCCTTGGGTCAGTCCGGCTTCCACACTGTGTCCCTCGTGAAGATGGAGAAAGTTGTAGCTGAAGCCATGAAGACGCGGACATGTGACAAGGCGACTAAGAACAAGCTGCCAGGTGCCGATTAGAGGGATCTCCTGCGTGTCTCTTTTCTTTTTTTTATGACTCTCTCTAGAGTAAGATCTTTTCTTGTGCATGGGGCAACCATCTTGATGTTCCTCTATCCTTAGGACTGTATTATCTCCCTTCAAAGTCTCCTCTGTCTATGCAATAAGACACACAGTAGGCATTCTGTGAGACCCTGTGAGTTCCTATCATGCAACAACCATTTAACACAGGAAATCTACAGATCCCACCAAGAAGTCATACATGCTTGTTAAGGGTAACTAACTAAGCATGGCTGTTTCAATCCATAGGCCAGGGCTTTCACATGACCCCCCTTCGTCAGACATTTTGCTGGCTCGTCTAGTCTGCTCATGGAGGAACACCAATGGCACTCATGTTATAATCCTGTAAGGTGGGGCCATGGCATAGCCCTTGCTTTTTCCTAGCAGAGCGTATAACTGATGACAAACTATGGCTGAGAAAATGGATATTTTTGTGACTTCGGTTCTGCATGGAAGCAGCTGACCAGTTTCCATTGCTTTTACGTTGCTCCTTTGCTCTTGGTTGATTTTGAGTAATAGCCTCACTTGTGCAGAGAGGAGATTTTATTTGAAGTCTATTCAGAGATTTGGTTCAACAAACTGGACTATAGGTTTCAGAAAATCTCTTTTGAACCTTCCTATAATAGATTTTCTCATCAGTTATTCCTGGAACACTTCACCCTTCACAGACCAGCATGCATTTGCAGCTCAGTGTGTTCCATTTGCCCATTTAATCTGCCTTTCAACTTGAGCAACGTTGTTTTAAATTTTTCTAATTAATCTCTCTACGTCCCACTTTCCCCTCATTATCCATGTTTTCTTGAGAACTTCCTTTTCTTTATACAATCTTCTGTAAACTATGGTTTACATAGCTAAACAGCATGAAGACGAGGCCACTGGCATCCACGTTACGTCGCTTTGTGGGGACTGCTTCTCCGCATGTCTGTGGGCTGCTGTTTGGTCCATTTCAAAATCACATCTGCTGGGCAGCGTTGAAAAAGCAGTTCATTTTCCACAGTTTTAGAAGTTAGGGATGTTGAGACAGAGGATCTATCTAGTAGATTCGCCACTTGGTAAAGGCTGAGTTTTCATAGACTGAGGCTTTTATATCCTCGTGGAATGTCAATGTGGAAAAGACCAAGAAAAAAAGTCCTCTCTGGGTCATTTTATTTATCAGGCTGAGTCCCATCCTCAGGACTCACTGCCTTAGTTACCTCTGAGAGGCACCACCTCACAGTGAAATCTGCTGGAGTTCCTTCAGTGCATGGTTTGTGGAGAATAACATCTGTGCTCTTTTCCCGTGCTGTATAGGTCCTGGCCTGAGCCGCATGCTTTGTGCAAGGCACTCTGGCTGGCTGCTCATTCGTTTGTTTTAGGTATCTTGCCTCAGAGGTAGGTTGTCTTAGTTACTCTTTGGGACTGTGGCTCCAGGCAGAGAATCCACCATGGCGAGGGCAGCTGGGAGCAGGTCAGAACAGGACTGAGAGATCACAGAGAAAGAAAACCACAACTAGGCCAGACTACCAACCCTCAAAACCTGCCTAAGGCGAAGTGCTGCCAGCAAGACTCCATCCCCTAACACTTCCATAACCTCCCGTAGCAACACCACCAACAGGAGACCAAGGGTCCAGGTACCTGGCCTCTGGGGGACATGCTCACTGAAACCACTCAGTGGAGCTCTTCATGTTTAACCAACTACAGGCTCACCTCAAGTCTGGGGTACAGTGATTGGTTTCCTTCACTTCTGGAAGGTTCTTATTTGTCTTCCTAAGTTGTTATAACAAATCCCACAAACTGGGTAGTTTAAGACAGTGTGTATTCTATGTATCCTAGAGAAGCCCAGTATTGCCAGTGCCAGGGACATGCTTCCCAAGAAATCTGTGAGAGACACTGCATCTTGGTGATTCTCTGGGAAGCCTTGATCTTTCCTATCTTGTAGTACCTCCACCTTGGCCTCCTCTGTTCCATGGTGCCCTACTGTCTTTGTGGGGGTCTCCACACTTCTTCTTATCTCTTCTCTCTTTAGTTTTAGTTTTTATTCATACCCATCCATGAACCTCTGTAATCTAGCTAGGCATGGAGGGAAGGAGAAGAATATGGAAGCAGAGACCTGGCATTCAGTCACAGGGCATTGTGAGCAGATGTGAGGAGGGCGCTCTCCAAGCCACAGAAGGGATGAACTGGCCTGATGGCTGAGATGTACTCAAGTACCAAGTACCAGAGCTGTCCACAGTTGGCAATGTGGTTTTTCTTGATGGTCTTACTGTTCCAAAGCTCCCCACAGCTTCTACTCGGCTCACGCCTCTTTCAACTTCTTAAAGACGACAGACTTGCCGTCCTACCACCTGGAGCTATTTGTGTTTGCTGTGGCATTTGCCACAAGCAAGGTTCTGGGACAGTAAGTCCCAGTTCTTATTTCTCTCTGTAGACTGACTTTCTGCCAGTGGCATCACAGTGTGGGACGTCACTGCCCTTGTACATGAATCCTGGAGTAATTCTATAATAAGAGGGACCCTTGTCACCAAACCCTTGTCCTTCAATGCCCAGAACAGGAGGCTTTCTTCTGTCTTCGAACCTTTGTCTGCCAGTGCTCATAGAGAGACTTGGCTCAGGGTCTTGCCATCAACTGGGACATCAAAGGCTAATGTGGAGCTGACCTTGGCTAACAAGTGGCCTCAGTTAATGACAACAGCTACAGACCTTCTCTCTTTGTCTCACAAATAAGCCAGCTCGATGGCTTAAAGGCACACTCTGCTCCTGTCTTACCTCACCGTAATGAATTTTATCTTTAATGACTATATTTCCATAGAAGGTCACACTTTGAGGTACTGGGAGTTAGGACCTCTAATTGTGTTTTGGGGAACTTAATCCACAACTCAATCCCCAATAACCCACTGCTCTCTTAGTACTCTGTATGCCTCATCTTCCCAAAGTTCTTAAACAAAAGCAATGTTTACACAGGAAAAATACCTTGTCAGATAACTATAACTAGAATAATAGGTCTCTACTTTCCTGCATTTTTATTACCCACAGAAGCAACCTATAAACTCATTATCAAGACAAAGATTTTTCTCCATGGAGACCTGTTTTCTGCATAGACAACTTCTGAGAGAAAACAAATCAGCAGGCGACTTGTAGCCCTCACTCATCAGGCAGAGACCCTGCGATTCCCTTATCACATGCTCTGCTCACCTGCCCAGTAGAGCCTAAGGATGTTTGCAGGTCTTATGTTTAATTAGGGAAGCTAAAATCAGAGAGGAAAAGTAACTATTCAGATGGCTGAAACAGTGTCAGAGTTATGCTTGTGAATATTCACATCTTTGTAGCTCTGACCACAAAAAGGCTGAATTCTACCTATTGACCTAATCAAGATCAAACTTTGGGAAGGCCAATCTATAAAGTATATTCAGGTATGATGAAGGAGAATCAGGGAATCTCCAGGAAACGGCTCAAAAACTCTAGGAAAAAAGAAATGCAGAGAGACAAATTTTTAGAAGCGAATGCTTCTTTTACAATGCAGTTTATACTAGGGGCTAGTCTCAAGGGGGAAGGGTGAGTTCAGTGTTGGATGCAGAAGGCATGAAGCTTGCATGAGGCAGTCCAATAGACTAGCCCCACTGACAGTATATTCCTTTCAGAAGGAGGAGAGAAGTAATTCTAAGTTTGGCTTTTCTTTATGCTCAAGCCCTGCAGCCCAGGTTCTAGCGACACAAGCATCCTCCCGTGTGCTGTGCCCTCTCCATCCACCGAGTAGCCCTTCATCAAGTGCTAGCAGCACCCCCCCACCCCCACTTTAGAAGCTGCAAAAAAGGATTACATATATGGATTGCAGTCACAAAGGAGATAATTTAATGACCTAAGAGCTATGGTATGGATAAATGAAGTTGTGAGAAAGTCATGCCTGAAAAGTACTCCAAGTAGGTGACCTCAAACTGGATTATAAAGGCATCAGCTCCAAGGTGAAGTGGGCAAAGGTCAAATTAAAATCACAGAAAGAACCACAGCAGAGGGGGCGGGA